>NC_091288.1:55056424-55356424 GCF_032444005.1 Ranitomeya imitator | reverse complement strand
AGCCAACACCGAACAATGAACCTCAGAGATAACTTTATTCGTCCACCTATCAGGGACAAACAGTTTCTCCGCTGGGCAACGATCAGGTTTATTAGCCTGAAATTTTTGCAGCACCCGCCGCAAATCAGGGGAGATGGCAGACACATTACTCCCTCTTTGAGGATACCCGCCGGCTCAGATAAACCCGGAGAGTCGGGCACAAAACTCCTAGACAGAGCATCCGCCTTCACATTTTTAGAGCCCGGAAGGTACGAAATCACAAAGTCAAAACGGGCAAAAAACAGCGACCAACGAGCCTGTCTGGGATTCAACCGCTTGGCAGACTCGAGATAAGTCAAGTTCTTATGATCAGTCAAGACCACCACGCGATGCTTAGCTCCTTCAAGCCAATGACGCCACTCCTCGAATGCCCACTTCATGGCCAGCAACTCTCGATTGCCCACATCATAATTTCGCTCAGCAGGCGAAAACTTCCTAGAAAAGAAGGCGCATGGTTTCATCACCGAGCAATCAGAAGTTCTCTGCGACAAAACAGCCCCTGCTCCAATCTCAGAAGCATCAACCTCGACCTGGAATGGAAGCGAAACATCTGGTTGACACAACACAGGGGCAGAAGAAAAACGATGCTTCAACTCTTGAAAAGCCTCCACAGCAGCAGAATACCAATTGACCACATCAGCACCCTTCTTGGTCAAATCGGTCAATGGTTTAGCAATACTAGAAAAATTGCAGATGAAGCGACGATAAAAATTAGCAAAGCCCAGGAACTTTTGCAGACTTTTCAGAGATGTCGGCTGAGTCCAATCATGGATGGCTTGGACCTTAACAGGGTCCATCTCGATAGTAGAAGGGGAAAAGATGAACCCCAAAAATGAAACCTTCTGAACACCAAAGAGACACTTTGATCCCTTCACAAACAAAGAATTAGCACGCAGGACCTGAAACACTGTTCTGACCTGCTTCACATGAGATTCCCAATCATCCGAGAAGATCAAAATGTCATCCAAGTACACAATCAGGAATTAGTCCAGGTACTCTCGGAAGATGTCATGCATAAAGGACTGAAACATTGATGGAGCATTGGCAAGTCCGAATGGCATTACTAGATACTCAAAATGGCCCTCGGGCGTATTAAATGCAGTTTTCCATTCATCGCCTCGCTTAATACGCACAAGATTATACGCACCACGAAGATCTATCTTGGTGAACCAACTGGCCCCCTTAATCCGAGCAAACAAATCAGATAACAACGGCAAGGGGTACTGAAATTTTACCATGATCTTATTTAGAAGGCGGTAATCTATACAAGGTCTCAGCGAACCATCCTTCTTGGCTACAAAAAAGAACCCTGCTCCTAATGGCGACGATGATGGGCGAATATGCCCCTTCTCCAAGGACTCCTTCACATAACTCCGCATAGCGGCGTGCTCAGGCACAGACAAATTAAACAGTCGCCCTTTTGGGAATTTACTACCAGGAATCAAATCGATAGCACAATCACAATCCCTATGCGGAGGTAGGGTATCGGACTTGGGCTCATCAAATACATCCCGGTAATCAGACAAGAACTCTGGAACCTCAGAAGGGGTGGATGACGAAATAGTCAGAAATGGGACATCACCATGTACCCCCTGACAACCCCAGCTGGACACAGACATGGATTTCCAATCTAATACTGGATTATCGACTTGCAGCCATGGCAACCCCAACACGACCACATCATGCAGATTATGCAACACCAGAAAGCGAATAACCTCCTGATGTGCAGGAGCCATGCACATGGTCAGCTGGGTCCAGTACTGAGGCTTATTCTTGGCCAAAGGCGTAGCATCAATTCCTCTCAATGGAATAGGACACTGCAAGGGCTCCAAGAAAAACCCACAACGCCTAGCATACTCCAAGTCCATCAAATTCAGGGCAGCGCCTGAATCCACAAATGCCATGACAGAATACGATGACAAAGAGCAGATCAAGGTAACGGACAAAAGAAATTTTGACTGTACCGTACCAATGGTGGCAGACCTAGCGAACCGCTTAGTGCGCTTAGGACAATCAGAGATAGCATGAGTGGAATCACCACAGTAGAAACACAGCCCATTCAGACGTCTGTGTTCTTGCCGTTCAACTCTGGTCAAAGTCCTATCGCACTGCATAGGCTCAGGTTTAAGCTCAGGTAATACCGCCAAATGGTGCACAGATTTACGCTCACGCAAGCGTCGACCGATCTGAATAGCCAAAGACATAGACTCATTCAAACCAGCAGGCATAGGAAATCCCACCATGACATCCTTAAGGGCTTCAGTGAGACCCTTTCTGAAAATAGCTGCGAGCGCACCTTCATTCCATTGAGTGAGTACGGACCACTTTCTAAATTTCTGACAATATACCTCTATATCATCCTGAGCCTGACAAAGAGCCAGCAAATTCTTCTCTGCCTGATCCACTGAATTAGGTTCATCGTACAGCAATCCGAGCGCCAGGAAAAACGCATCGATATTACTTAATGCAGGATCTCCTGGCGCAAGAGAAAATGCCCAGTCCTGAGGGTCGCCACGTAAAAAAGAAATAATGATCAAAACTTGTTGAACTGGGTCACCAGAGGAGCGAGGTTTCAAGGCCAGAAATAGTTTACAATTATTTTTGAAACTCAGAAATTTAGTTCTATCTCCAAAAAACAAATCAGGAATAGGAATTCTTGGTTCTAACATAGATTTCTGATCAATAGTGTCTTGAATCTTTTGTACTCTTGCCGAGAGCTGATCCACACATGAAGACAGAGCTTTAATGTCCATCGCTACACCTGTGTACTGAACCACCCAAATGTCTAGGGGAAAAAAAAGGCATAACACAGTGCAGAGAAAAAAAAATGGTCTCAGAACTTCTTTTCTCCCTCTATTGAGAATCATTAGTACTTTGGGCCTCCAGTACTGTTATGATGAGGTAATTCAGTACCACAATGGACATAGAAGTCAGAGCACATACAGTGATCTGACAATAACCCAAAAAACATAGAACGAGCTCTGAGACGTGGGAACTCTGCTGACCGCAATCCCTAATCCTCTCCAACCACACTAGAGGCAGCCGTGGATTGCGCCTAACGCTCCCTATGCAACTCGGCAGAGCCTGAGAAACTAGCTAGCCTGACGATAGAAAATAAGCCTACCTTGCCTCAGAGAAATACCCCAAAGGAAAAGGCAGCCCCCACATATAATGACTGTGAGTTAGATGAAAAGACAAACGTAGAGATGAAATAGATTTAGCAAAGTGAGGCCCGACTTACTAAACAGAGCGAGGATAGGAAAGGTAACTTTGCGGTCAACACAAAACCCTACAAACAACCACGCAAAGGGGGCAAAAAGACCCTCCGTACCGAACTAACGGCACGGAGGTACACCCTCTGCGTCCCAGAGCTTCCAGCTAGCAAGGAAAAACAAATAGACAAGCTGGACAAAAAAAAAACAGCAAACAAAATAGCAAAGCAGAACTTAGCTATGCAGAGCAGCAGGCCACAGGAACGATCCAGGAGGAAACAGGTCCAATACTAGAACATTGACTGGAGGCCAGGATCAAAGCACCAGGTGGAGTTAAATAGAGCAGCACCTAACGACTTCACCACATCACCTGAGGAAGGAAACTCAGAAGCCGCAGTACCACTCTCCTCCACTAACGGAAGCTCACAGAGAGAATCAGCCGAAGTACCACTTGTGACCACAGGAGGAAGCTCTGCCACAGAATTCACAACAGAGTTCCTGGCTGGGGACCGACGAAGAGAATTGTGCTGTAGTGAGTGAGAAAAGAAGTCATAGCAACAGGAGTGAAACATCAGTGGGAGACCAGCTAGAAGCAGGCTACCTCCATCTGAATCGCAGATCCAGTAGCCAGAACACCGAGGGAATAAAGAGCTCTATGCTGTTACTTCAGAGACTGGCAAGACAGTCAATTCCAAGTTGGCTGCCCGACCTTTATACCGATGAAGACACGGTGGCAGCTTGTGGGGGCCGGGGCGTCTCTAGGGTCCCTATAAAAAGCTTCAGGCCATCAGTATACAGGTTTTGTTCTATCCGACTGTTGTGAGTTCCGTTCTGGAGCTCCCTCCTGTGGTTGCTAATGGTATTTTTGTGAGTTCTGCCCTTGGGCTCCCTCTGGTGGTTTCGAGTGGAACTGCTGCTCTGTTAGGTAGCTGTAGCAGCTGCCTTCACTAATCGCCTTGCCTGGGTTTGTTATTTAAACCTGCTCTGGGCTTTAGTCCATGCCTGCTGTCAATGTTCTTGGTTGGATTTGATTCTTCCCTTGGATTTCTCATATGGCCAGTCCTTATCTGCATAAGATAAGTTTTGCTAGTTTTGTTTGTCCATTTGTTTGGACTCTATTGCTTTGCATTTTGTCTCTTTTGTCCAGCTTGTCACTATGTCTTATTCAGGCTAGCTGGAAGCTCTGGGAAAGCAGATTTGCCCCTCCACACCGTGAGTCGGTGTGGAGTTCATTTTTGTAAACTCTGCGTGGATTTTGTAGTTTTTAATACTGACCGCACAGTATCCTTTGCTCTCTGTCTGTCTAGTTTAGTATTGGCCTCCCTTTGCTGAATTCTAATTTCATTTCTGTGTTCGTCATTTCCCTCTCCTTTCACAGTCAATATTTGTGGGGGGCTGTCTTTCCTTTTGGGGGTTTCTCTGAGGCAAGATAGCTTTCCATTTCCAACTTTAGGGGTAGTTATATCTTAGGCTGTGACGAGGTGTCTAGGGAGTGTCAGGAACATCCCACGGCTATTTCTAGTTGTGTTGTTAGGATTAGGGACTGCGGTCAGTAGAGATACCACCTTCTCAGAGGTCATTCCATGTTGCGTTTTAGCCACCAGGTCATTTCAATCTGGCCTCTTAACCACCAGGTCATAACATCCGACCACGAGGAACAGTGAGAGGAGTAATAACAGTGAGGACCTTATTGGAGCTTATGCAAGTAGGGACCTACTGTGTTACTGTGCGCTAGGGGAAGGCTAATTGAATTCCTCCTGGATAAGGGGACTCTGGATTTGCCTTCAGATCGGCCGCACTCTGCCTACCCTGTGGTCCCTACCCTGGACTGTGGATGCTGAAGCCTTCAGTAAAGGTAAAGAGACAGCACCTTTGTGTCCTCGTTATTCACTGCGCCGTGCACCACCACCATCCACCATCTACACTCTGGGAAGCGCTGGGGACATACTTCACCTGTGGGAAGGTATACCATCCAGCTGCCATAACATCACCCCAGTGGACCCCTAAGCATTGTCGGTCACCCTGACCGAATGCCACAGGTGGCGTCATGAACATTACCCCTTTTAAAGACCTTACCCCCACATCATTAACGGACCTCCCGAGGGCCACGGACCGGGTCAGCCTCCGTGACATCCTCATTGACTACAGAAGGGCCTGGATCTGAGTAACCCCTAGCCCACGGGGGCGCTCCAAATTTTGACGTCACGAACAGGATCTACTTAAGTCTGAGGAATCGGGTCATGTGCGCCTAGAAACTGTGCCAGAATCGTGTTTGAACTGCTTGTGCTTAAAGACTGTGTATTGCCCGCAAGGACTGTAACACTCACCAGGCCCCGCATAAGCAGGGCACAGTTGTAGCCTTCAAACTCCGAGGAGGATGGGGCTTCATCAAAGAGCAAGGGCTGTACGCCGTGGTCTTTGTAAATAGGAGGGATGTGGAATCCCACCTTCGGGAAGGCCATCCAGACCGAGACCTTTACCCGGGAGACACCGTTACCTACACCAGGCACTTCGGTGAGAAGGGCTGGTTCGCCTTAAACGTGCACAAAAAGAGAGACCCTGTGGCGCACCATGCCGAAGCTCCAGCCCAATCGTCTCCTGTGGCAACAGTGCCACCTTGCGTCCAGACTACTGCTATTACAAAGACCACAACCGTTACCCCGACGTGTACCATCATCCGGACCACGACATGTACCGTCGCCACCACTACCACTGTGGTGGCCAAAGAGTTGACTTCGGTGATGGCCTGTGCTCCAGCTGCTCCTAAACAGAAGACTGTGAGTACGCAAACCCCCATCTGGAGTGAGGGAGCCCCCTATGTAGCACCTGGTAGCCGCCAGTATCCAGCCGGGCTACCTCGACCATTGCTACCTCGAGAACTAGAATAAACCTGGAAACCCTGAAAATGTAAATAGTTCTTTTAAAAGTTTTCCTGTTTCTTTGCTGCTTTAAAACCCGTCCTGGGTTAACACGTAAAGGGATCCCTTTGTTTACCCGGGATCCTTATTGTTTCAAGTTTTGCACAAGTTGATCATTGTTTCTAAAGAACATTGGAATCATGGACAGTGAATGGTTCACAAACTGTCTGTTGTACATAGTTTTGCACCTTCTTAAAGGTGCTCTCTACTGGTTTTACAAGAAGAAGACTTTGCGAAGAAACTGTCCCTGAGAACTTCGTGAAAGTTTTGCTGTTTAAAAGTGATAACTGACTTGTTGATTGTTTGCACTACCTCAGAAAAGACTTGAGTTTCCTCTTAAAGGGAATGTTTACTTGTTGCACCTTGCTATAAAATGTTTTATAATGCTCAGAATAGGAAATGTAAAGTGATGTACTTTGAATAAGATTGAAGTTAAATTAAATGCTAGGTTTTAGGAAAAGTAAATGCAGTAGGCCCGTGGGGGTAGACAGATAGGAAACATACCCTTAGAGTGTGTGTCCACTGTCCGGATTTACGGCGCTTTGGATGGAGAAAACCCACTCTGCCCAAAGCGCTGCCCCCTTCTGAACACGCGGTGATTCCGGATGTGTTCATTGCACACATCCGGAATCTCCGCACCCCATACATAGGTCCCTGTGATTTACCTTGCGGCGACGGAGTGTCACCGCAAGGTAAACAGACATGCTGCGATCTAAAAAGACGCATGTCCGTAAACGCAGGACTGACGGGTGCGTGTTCGCACGCATAGTGGAGACAAGATTTCATAAAATCCACTATGCTGTAACATCTGGACGCTGCGGGTTGAATGTTGCGGCTGTACGCAGCGTTCAATCCGCAGCTAATCCGGATGTAAACCGGCCCGTGGACACATACCCTTATTCCATAAAATATTACGTTCTAAACTCTTCCTGAGTTAAAACATTGGTATTGTTGTTTCTAAATGATTATGAGCTTGTTTTCTTTGCATTATTTGAGGTCTGAAAGCCCTTGTTTTTTTTTTTTTAATTTTGACTATTTCTCCTTTTCAGAAAAAAGAAATACAAAATTTATTTACTTGGAACTTCGGAGACATGTTGTCAGAAGTTAATAGAATAAAAGAACAATTTACATTTTACTCAAAAATATACCTATAAAGAGAAAAATCAGACAAACTGAACATTTTGCAGTGGCCTCTTAATTTTTGCCAGAGCTGTATATATTTTTACCTATGAAAAGCTGTCCCTTCATAATTTCTCTTATGATATTATAGAATCAATATCATAGAATTATCTCTTTTTTCATGTAATCAGATTTCTCTAAGTTTCATCAATTTTTTTTTTTACTATATAGGAAAACCTGGGAAATTTATTACCGTAAATATATTTTATTGCATGTGACAATATTTAAAATTCTATATAGTGGAAATGTCCCTGTTCTGGATTCATGTATTAGTACCCGGTAAAAAAGCACCCAACTATGTGAATATCTGTATTATAAAATTACACATGTGAGTTGGATGAGCAGCGGCTGTAACCATGGAGCGGCCCTGACTGACAGCCAGCTAAGCATTAAAGCCAGCTGTCAGTCAGTGCTGTAGGCGCGGATACAGCTGCTGCCGCTCACTATGCATTGAGAGGTGACTGAAGCCACACCAGCCCACCCTTATGAATGGAAGTCGGAGGCTGCTCAGTTTAATAGGTTAATTTCTTCCTGACAGAGGGGCTCTCAGTGCGGGCATGGGGTGGCTTCAGAACCTGCAGATTGACCCCACATCTGCATGTGAATAGCGCTTTTTTTACATAACAGGTTTCCCTTAATTTCGTGAGCATCATAGATATACTTTGATAACGCAGGCGTAGAGACTTGTCCATACTCCTGGTACTGGATCTCAGTGCCATCAGACTCCCTTCAATGAAATCAGACCTCAATATAAGGATAAGCCATAAGGGCCAGAGAAACATTTTTAAAGGGCACATGGAAAGGTATTTTTTAAAAGGGAATTTGCTACGACATCTGCGAGCAGCATAATATAGGGGCAGAGACCCTGATTTAGCGATGTGTCACGTCACTTTGTAAACAGGTATACGGATGCAACAGCGCAGAGACTGTAAACTCAGCGATAACCGGAAATAACAAGAATTTATTCGATGACATAAACAATGAAAAATGGATATTGTAAACAAGGGGGAAGACAGTAAGTTATTTTACAATGGAAATATGGCAATTCAGCTATACAGCATATTGCCACAATTCTAATCACACACTTTTACTTTCCTACTACGAATAAACAAACATTATAGTCAATGGTGTCTAGGTCCTAGTATCCTAGGGTAAAGAACGTCTCAGTTGACCTCGTTCCCGTCACCGTCGTCACCTTGTCGCTCTCTCACTCTTTCTACTATACTGATCATTATACACGCCCTAATGGGAGTAGAGAATACCACAGCGTTAGGCTGCAAGTCCCTGATCGATGAGCCGATCTGATCACCCGTCACACTGGTCTCCTCCGTTCCCAGAAGCGTGGTCCTACTCCCCTCTGTACCATAAATCCACACCCTAAGTCACAGCTCACACAAATGTCCCTTTCCTGCTATCCGCTCCTATGGTTCTAGCTACACACACTAGTTTTAGGCCCCGTTCGCTCGTCTCTGGCTCCGTTCCCTCAGTCCTGGTCACTCAGTTCCGCTTACTTGCTTCTGGTTCTGGTCCCTCAGCTCTGGTCGCCCGGTTTTGGTTACTCCGTTTATAATGCCTAATTGCGGCCACATGACCTGGTGTCTCTTCTAATCCCTTCCTACCAGCAACACATGCTGGGCTCTACCGTTCCTGCTGACACAATCCTCTTTATTCCCTTCCCATATAGTCATTGACCAGCAGATGGCGGTGTTCGTTTGCAGATGTCCGTTCATGTCTTATCTTCACCTCCTTACAACTTACTGAGCTGCCTGCTGTTATTTAGATAAAATCAGTGTTTTCTCTGTAGCAGATCTAGCAGTGCTCTAAATGCTGAGCTCTGTATGACCCCACCCACACCACTGATTGGCTGCTTTCTGCTCATGCACAGTGTACACAGAAAACTGCCAATCAGTGCTGGGGGTGGGGTTACACTGAGCTCATGTATATGGAGGACTACATAGCAGCAGGTATACTAGTCCTCTAGTGATAATCTCCTGCTGCTAAAACTGTGATTTTATCAAAACTACAGCAAACAGCCCAGTAAAGGTACCGTCACACTGAACGATATCGCTAGCGATCCGTGACGTTGCAGCGTCCTGGCTAGCGATATCATTGAGTTTGACAGGCAGCAGCGATCAGGATCCTGCTGTGCCATAGTTGGTCGGAGTAGAAAGTCCAGAACTTTATTTCGTTGCTGGATCTCCCGCAGACATCGCTGAATCGGCGTGTGTGACGCCGATTCAGCGATGTCTTCACTGGTAACCAGGGTAAACATCGGGTTACTAAGCGCAGGGCCGCACTTAGTAACCCGATGTTTACCCTGGTTACCAGCGTAAACGTAAAAAAAAAAAAACACTACATACTTACCTTCCGGTGTCTGTCCCCCGGCGCTGTGCTTCTCTGCACTGTGAGCGCCGGCCGGAAAGCAGAGCACAGCGGTGACGTCACCACTGTGCTTTCCGGCTGGCGCTCACAGTCAGTGCAGAGAAGCACAGCGCCGGGGGACAGACACCGGAATGTGAGTATGTAGTGTTTTTTTTTTTTTACGTTTACGCTGCTAACCAGGGTAAACATCGGGTTACTAAGCGCGGCCCTGCGCTTAGTAACCCGATGTTTACCCTGGTTACCCGGGGACTTCGGGATCGTTGGTCGCTGGAGAGCGGTCTGTGTGACAGCTCTCCAGCGACCAAACAGTGACGCTGCAGCGATCCGGATCGTTGTCTAGATCGCTGCAGCGTCGCTAAATGTGACGCATCGCAAGGTCTCTGCACTTACATTATGATGGTCTCACATTAGGTGGCCAAACCCCGATGACAGATTCCTTTTAACAAGACAACCCATTAAAATAGGTTATAAATAATGGTATTTTTGGTGCAAAGGCTCAAGTGCATTTTGTTAATTATTTAGCTTAAAGACATCACTCTGTTTTTTTTTTCCATCCTGATATGAGACGCACCAGAGATGATAAATATTAGTTTTCGTCTGAAGTTAGTGTAAATGCTACTTTTTGACCATATGTGAAAGTGATATTTTTTTTGAACTTTGGGAAAAGGGAATGTTTGCTTATTCTGTAAGAGAATTACCGCACTGATTCCAGCACACTCCGCTGAAATTATAATCCTGTTTTTATTGCTCAACAATCTGCAGTAAATGTTAAAGCTTACATAAGTACAGGCTCTGAAATAACAATTCCCTTGTTGTAATGTCTGAAGCATCAATCACCAAATAACCCTTTTTTTGTTAAGAACCTTTTTCTGCTTTTTTCTCTAACAAATACATTCTTGATTACATAAAATTTCTGGAAATTTGTTGTGTCGTAAAAGCACCTGTTTGGCCGGATGCCATGTTTTACTTGCTGAGAGAACGCTTGGAAGAAGTAGGCTTTAATTGCACTTTAAAATTGTACGTTACGTTTGAGGAGATTTCGGGAATGCTTTTTGTGAAATGAAACAAATGGTTGAAATATTTATGATACGCCATTGATGAGCTGCACAATTTTTGGGAGACATGTGCCATCATAAGTGCAGCTTTTTTTTGTCCTTTCATACCATCAAAATTGATGATGACTCCCAGTCTTGAGGCCGTACAGTGGAATAGGTATGTGGACTGTGTAGTGTCTTATTTTGGGGTCCTAAGATCCCCTGCTGCATAAAATATGAGGTCAGAGTGTAGACCCACAACCTTTGTTATATGAACTGATACTTTTATGAGATTTATAGATTATATAGGGTGTAATGTCCTTACATACAGTGGAATTAGAAGCTCAGGTTTTTGCACCAGTGTAAAAACACTCTTCAACCTTAAAACTGCAACACCAAGAAAAAAATTGTAGAATTATGAAAATTAGGGGCTCAATAGGCAATGTTATTGATATTCAAATTACGAAAAAAATGGAAACAACATCTTCTAAATTTTTTCAATTTAATAAGTATCAACCTTGGACGTCAATATACACATTAACAGTCCTTGGCTGCTATTAAGGAGGTCATTATTGGTTGTATGAGGAATGTTGTCACGGCTCCCGGTTTTCCCACGGCTCTGTGGGAAACGCTGCACACAGCAGCAAGGGAGCTGAGCAAAAGCGCCGGGTTACTAACCAGGTACAACTAGGACCTGACCATGTGACAGAGTGGGAGGCGACTGGGGGAAAAGCCAGACGCCGGGGAACAAAGAAAGGATAAACACAAGAGAATAGTCGAACAAGCTAAGATCGGAGTGGGGAGATCACAAAGTATCAAAGGGGTTAGACAGAGGATTGTCAAAAGTGAAGCCAGAGGTCAGAAATCCAGAAGAACAAACAAACAGAGTATAGCACGGAAAGCAAGCAAAGCATTTGCAAACCGTTCACACTCTCCAGGAGTCAGGCACACAGACTAAAACAGAAAATATAGCTGACAGCGAATCCTAGTCTGGAGTGAGTATAAATACCCCTCCCAGATCAAAAGAGAGGCCAGCAAAATTAACCCTGAGAGAACAGGACATTAACCATGTCCTAACCATGACAAATATTCTGCCGCGCTGAATGCACTTGTGCATGAAAATCATCAAGATCCACTGCTGGCAGCTTCCTTTGCAATTGACGATCAAGACTTGGAGAGAAGTCACGAAACGCTTCAGGCTATGGTAGCATGTTTAGGCTATGCAGGCTAACCCACGTCTCTGCTCATACAAGCACGGTTTCGGAAAGATCAAATTCAGGGTATCTGTGGACCCCCATTCTCAAGATTGGTGCAAGTACTATTAGCCAGACTCCATTTATTTTATTTATGGCATTTTATGATTAAGATAAGAATCACCTATATGTTTAAGCTATTGAGAAGAGGGATAAGTTGCAAAGTTGGGGCAAAGTCTTTAACTTCAAGAGAAAGTGACATACTTCATCATCATTCAATATAATTGTTTTTATAAAATTGTTTTTCCAATCTTGATGCACAGATCTTACAACTTTGACCTAGACAAAATAGGCAGATATATGGTTCTTATTTTTGCATTATAATTAAATCAGTTCAAGCTATGAAGTTTATCTAATGATTGCAAACTATAACCCAACTGTATCAATATAAGCCATGTATTTATTTCCATGTCACGGAAATGCTGTCTTGAGGATTAAAATGTCTGTTTTAATTTTGACTTCCTCCCTCCAGATGTTACGCATGAGTATTTTCCATTTATTGTCACATTGGCTGTTCCTATTAAACGTAAATTCCAGCTGCAGGGGTGGAGAAATTGCACCATGATAAGCAATTAACCAGGATTAATTTGTGGTTTTCCGAAAATTTGTGTTCTGGAAATGCATAAATACTTCTCATAAAAATGCAATATGCATTACAATTATTAAATAATTCTATACATACATGAACATTAAAATACTTTGCTGGTACAAAAAAAAATTAATTTCCAAACTAAAATTCAAGGTTGCAATATAAAGTGATTAAATATTTTCTTTTATGTAATAGTCTTTGGCAAAATAAAACGATTATATGAAGCGATCTCATGTAAATCTAATTTATAATCACTTCTAATCTGTAAAGTAGAAAAGACAGGAAGATTAAAACTTTAAGAATAAAATACTGTGACCTACTATTCAACGAATCATGGATTTTTTTAAAGATGCATGCTGATTTCACTCCTGATGATCATCTACCGTAACAATTTTAGAGGATCTCTTTAATTTAATATATGTCTTCCACAGTAAATTATTATTATTGGCATATTGTTAAAGGAAATTTGTCAACAGGAATCAAAGAGCAGCACAATGTAGAGGTAGAGAGCCTGATTCCAGGAATATATCACTTACTGGGCTGCTTGCTGTAGTTTTGCTAGAATCCCTGTTTTCTCTGCTGTAGATGTAGCACTTGTCAGAATACTGAGCTGTGTAGAACCCTACCCACACCCCTGATTGGCAGCTTCTTGTGTACATTGTCACCAAGTGGCCAATCAGTGGTGGAGGCGGGGCTACAGAGATTGACTACCAGACACAGGACACCTAGTCTTCTAGGGATAATACCCTGCTAATAAAACACTGATTGATTTGAAAGTATAGGAAGCAGCTGAGCAAGTGAGACATCCCTGGAATTAGTCTCTCTACCCCTACATTATTCTGCTCTCAAATAGCAAAAAACTGCTGAAAGATTCCCTTTAAATACAGTAAGTTTGCAAGAATAATGCAACATAAGAATTCGCAGATTTTCACTCTCACCAAGTATACAGGACAGGAAATAAGTATTTGATCCCTCGCTGATTTTGTAAGTTTGCCCGCTGACAAAGACATGAACAGTCTATAATTTTAAGGGTAGGTTAATTTTAACATTGAGATATAGAATATCAAAAATAAAAATCCATAAAATCACATTGTATAAATTATATGAATTTATTTGCATTTTGCAGTGAGAAATAAGTATTTATCCCTTACCAACCATTAAGATTTCTGGCTCCTACAAACCAGTTAGACGCTCCTAATCAACTTGTTACCTGTATTAAAGACAGCTGTCTTACATAGTCACCTTTATAAAATACTCCTGTCCACAGACTCAATTAATCTGTCAGACTCTAACCTCTGCAACATGGGCAAGACCAAAAAGCTTTATAAGGATGTCAGGGACAAGATCATAGACCTGCACAAAGCTGGAATGGGCTACAAAACCATAAGTAAGGAGCTGGGTGAGAAGGAGACAACTGTTGGTGCAATAGTAAGAAAATGGAAGAAATACAAAATGACCGTCAATCGGATTCGATCTGGGACACCGTACAAAATCTCACCTCGTGCGGTATCCTTGATCATGAGGAAGGAGAGAGATCAGCCTAAAACTACATGGGGGAACTTGTTAATGATCTCTGTTGTGAATTCTGTTGTCGGGCTCCCTCCTGTGGTCATGAATGGTACTTCGGCTGGTTCTATCCATGGACTTCCTCTGGTGGCTGTGGGTGTTTCTGAGTTTCCTTCCACAGGTGACGAGGTTAATTCGTTAGCTGGCTGCTCTATTTAACTCCACTTAGATCTTTGCTCCATGCCACCTGTCAATGTTCCAGTATTGGTCTAGTTCACTCCTGGATCGTTCTTGTGACCTGTCTTCCCAGCAGAAGCTAAGTTCCTGCTTGTTTTTCTTTGGTTTGCTATTTTTCTGTCCAGCTTGCTATTTTTATTGTTGTCTTGCTTGCTGGAAGCTCTGGGACGCAGAGGGAGCGCCTCCGCACCGTGAGTCGGTGCGGAGGGTCTTTTTGCGCCCTCTGCGTGGTCTTTTTGTAGGTTTTTGTGCTGACCGCAAAGCAACCTTTCCTATCCTCAGTCTGTTCAGTAAGTCGGGCCTCGCTTTGCTAAATCTATTTCATCTCTGTGTTTGTGTTTTCATCTTTACTCACAGTCATTATATGTGGGGGGCTGCCTTTTCCTTTGGGGAATTTCTCTGAGGCAAGGTAGGCTTTATTTTTCTATCTTCAGGGCTAGCTAATTCCTTAGGCTGTGCCGAGTTGCATAGGGAGCGTTAGGAGCAATCCACGGCTATTTCTAGTGTGTGTGATAGGATTAGGGATTGCAGTCAGCAGATTTCCCACGTCCCAGAGCTCGTCCTTTATTATCAGTAACTATCAGGTCATTCCGTGTGCTCTTAACCACCAGGTCCATTATTGTCCTGACCACCAGGTCATAACAGTACAGGTGGCCCAAAGTATTAATGCATCTCAATAGAGGGATAAGAGAAGTTCTGAGACCATTTTTTTTTCTTTGCAGTGTGTTTTGTCTCTCTTTTCCCCTTTACCTCTGAGTGGTTCAGGACACAGGTGTAAACATGGACATTCAAGGTCTGTCCTCTTGGACGGATAATCTCACTACAAGGGTACAAAACATTCAAGATTTTGTGGTTCAGAATCCGATGTCAGAGCCTAGGATTCCAATTCCTGATTTGTTTTTTGGTGATAGATCTAAGTTCTTGAATTTCAAAAAAAATTGTAAATTGTTTCTTGCCTTGAAACCTCGCTCCTCAGGTGACCCTGTTCAACAAGTAAAGATCATTATTTCTTTGTTACGTGGTGACCCTCAAGACTGGGCATTTTCCCTTGCGCCAGGAGATCCGGCATTGCGTGATGTTGATGCGCGCGTTTTTCCTGGCGCTTGGATTGCTTTATGACGAACCTAATTCAGTGGATCAGGCAGAGAAAATCTTGCTGGCTCTGTGTCAGGGTCAGGATGAAGCGGAGATATATTGTCAGAAGTTTAGAAAGTGGTCTGTGCTCACTCAGTGGAATGAATGTGCCCTGGTAGCAATCTTCAGAAAGGGTCTCTCTGAAGCCCTTAAGGATGTCATGGTGGCATTTCCCATGCCTGCTGGTCTGAATGAGTCTATGTCTTTGGCCATTCAGATCAATCGACGCTTGCGTGAGCGTAAAGCTGTGCACCATTTGGCGGTACTATCTGAGCATGGGCCTGAGCCTATGCAATGTGATAGGACTTTGACCAGAGCTGAATGGCAAGAACACAGACGTCGGAATGGGCTATGTTTTTACTGTGGTGATTCCACTCATGCTATCTCCGATTGTCCTAAGTGCACTAAGCGGTTTGCTAGGTCTGCCACCATTGGTACGGTACAGTCTAAATTTCTATTGTCCGTTACTCTGATTTGCTCTTTGTCATCCTATTCTGTTATGGCATTTGTGGATTCAGGCGCTGCCCTGAATTTGATGGACTTGGAGTATGATAGGCGCTGTGGTTTTTTCTTGGAGCCCTTGCAGTACCCTATTCCATTGAGAGGAATTGATGCTACGCCTTTGGCCAAGAATAAGCCTCAGTACTGGACCCAATTGACCATGTGCATGGCTCCTGCACATCAGGAGGATATCCGCTTTCTGGTGTTGCATAATCTGCATGATGTGGTCGTTTTGGGGTTGCCATGGCTACAGGTTCATAATCCAGTATTGGACTGGAAATCTATGTCTGTGTCCAGCTGGGGTTGTCAGGGGGTACATGGTGATGTTCCATTTTTGTCTATTTCGTCTTCCACTGCTTCTGAAGTTCCAGAGTTTTTGTCGGATTATCGGGATGTATTTGATGAGCCCAAAGCCAGTGCCCTACCTCCTCATAGGGATTGCGATTGTGCAATTAATTTGATTCCTGGTAGTAAGTTTCCTAAGGGCCGATTGTTCAATTTATCTGTGCCAGAACATGCCGCTATGCGGAGTTATATAAAGGAATCCTTGGAGAAGGGCCATATTCGCCCGTCGTCATCACCGTTAGGAGCAGGGTTCTTTTTTGTGGCCAAGAAGGATGGTTCTTTGAGACCTTGTATTGATTACAGCCTTCTTAATAAAATTACAGTCAAATTTCAGTATCCTTTGCCGTTGCTGTCTGATTTGTTTGCTCGTATTAAACGGGCTAGTTGGTTCACCAAGATAGATCTTCGAGGGGCGTATAATCTTGTGCGTATTAAACAAGGCGATGAATGGAAAACAGCATTTAATACGCCCGAGGGCCATTTTGAGTACCTGGTTATGCCATTCGGGCTTTCCAATGCTCCATCAGTATTTCAGTCCTTTATGCATGACATCTTCCGAGAGTACCTGGATAAATTCCTGATTGTGTATTTGGATGATATTTTGGTCTTTTCGGATGATTGGGAGTCTCATGTGAAGCAGGTCAGAATGGTGTTCCAGGTCCTTCGTGCGAATTCCTTGTTTGTGAAGGGGTCAAAGTGTCTCTTTGGAGTTCAGAAGGTTTCATTTTTGGGGTTCATTTTTCCCCTTCTACTATCGAGATGGACCCTGTTAAAGTCCAGGCCATTTACGATTGGACTCAGCCGACATCTGTGAAGAGCCTGCAAAAGTTCCTGGGCTTTGCTAATTTTTATCGGCGCTTCATTGCTAATTTTTCTAGTGTTGCTAAACCGTTGACTGATTTGACCAAGAAGGGTGCTGATGTGGTCAATTAGTCTTCTGCAGCTGTAGAGGCTTTTCAGGAGTTGAAGCGTCGTTTTTCTTCTGCCCCTGTGTTGTGCCAGCCAGATGTTTCGCTCCCGTTTCAGGTTGAGGTTGATGCTTCTGAGATTGGAGCAGGGGCTGTTTTGTCGCAAAGAAATTCTGATGGCTCGGTGATGAAGCCATGTGCTTTCTTTTCTAGAAAGTTTTCGCCTGCTGAGCGCAATTATGATGTTGGTAATCGAGAGTTGTTGGCCATGAAGTGGGCATTTGAGGAGTGGCGTCATTGGCTTGAAAGAGCCAAGCATCGCGTGGTGGTCTTGACAGATCACAAGAATTTGACTCATCTTGAGTCTGCCAAACGGTTGAATCCGAGACAGGCTCGATGGTCGTTATTTTTCTCCCATTTTGATTTTGTGGTTTCGTACCTTCCGGGCTCTAAGAATGTGAAGGCTGATGCCCTGTCAAGGAGTTTTGTGCCTGACTCTCCGGGTGTTCCTGAGCCGGCGGGTATTCTCAAAGAGGGGGTAATTTTGTCTGCCATCTCTCCTGATTTGCGGCGGGTGCTGCAAAAATTTCAGGCTGATAGACCTGACCGTTGCCCAGCGGAGAAACTGTTTGTCCCTGATAGATGGACTGGTAGAGTTATCTCTGAGATTCATTGTTCAGTGTTGGCTGGGCATCCTGGAATCTTTGGTACCAGAGATTTGGTGGCTAGATCCTTTTGGTGGCCGTCTTTGTCACGGGATGTGCGTTCTTTGGTGCAGTCCTGTGGGACTTGTGCTCGGGCTAAGCCCTGCTGTTCTCGTGCCAGTGGGTTGCTTTTGCCCTTGCCGGTCCCGAAGAGGCCCTGGACGCATATTTCTATGGATTTTATTTCGGATCTCCCCGTCTCTCAAAAGATGTCGGTCATTTGGGTGGTTTGTGATCGCTTTTCTAAGATGGTCCATTTGGATACTTTGTCTAAATTGCCTTCCTCCTCTGATTTGGTGCCATTATTTTTCCAGCATGTGGTTCGTTTACATGGTATCCCGGAGAACATCGTTTCTGACAGAGGTTCCCAGTTTGTTTCGAGGTTTTGGCGAGCCTTTTGTGCTAGGATGGGCATTGATTTGTCTTTTTCCTCGGCTTTCCATCCTCAGACAAATGGCCAAACCGAACGAACTAATCAGACTTTGGAAACATATCTGAGATGCATTGTTTCTGCTGATCAGGATGATTGGGTGTCCTTTTTGCCGTTGGCTGAGTTCGCCCTTAATAATCGGGCCAGCTCGGCTACTTTGGTTTCGACGTTTTTCTGCAATTCTGGTTTCCATCCTCGTTTCTCTTCAGGGCAGGTTGAGTTTTTGGACTGTCCTGGTGTAGATACTGTGGTGGATAGGTTGCAGCAGATTTGGACTCATGTGGTGGACAATTTGACATTGTCCCAGGAGAAGGTTCAACGTTTTGCTAACCACCGGCGCTGTGTGGGTCCCCGACTTCGTGTTGGGGATTTGGTTTGGTTATCGTCTCGTTATGTTCCTATGAAGGTTTCCTCTCCTAAGTTTAAGCCTCGTTTCATTGGTCCGTATAAGATTTCTGAGGTTATCAATCCTGTGTCATTTCGTTTGGCCCTTCCTGCTTCTTTTGCCATCCATAATGTGTTCCATAGGTCGTTATTGCGGAGATACGTGGCGCCTGTGGTTCCATCCGTTGATCCTCCTGCTCCGGTGTTGGTTGAGGGGGAGTTGGAGTATGTGGTGGAGAAGATTTTGGATTCTCGTATTTCGAGACGGAAACTCCAGTACCTGGTCAAGTGGAAGGGTTATGGTCAGGAAGATAATTCCTGGGTTTTTGCCTCTGATGTTCATGCTGCCGATCTGGTTCGTGCCTTTCATTTGGCTCATCCTGGTCGGCCTGGGGGCTCTGGTGAGGGTTCGGTGACCCCTCCTCAAGGTGGGGGGTACTGTTGTGAATTCTGTTGTCGGGCTCCCTCCTGTGGTCATGAATGGTACTTCGGCTGGTTCTATCCATGGACTTCCTCTGGTGGCTGTGGGTGTTTCTGAGTTTCCTTCCACAGGTGACGAGGTTAATTCGTTAGCTGGCTGCTCTATTTAACTCCACTTAGATCTTTGCTCAATGCCACCTGTCAATGTTCCAGTATTGGTCTAGTTCACTCCTGGATCGTTCTTGTGACCTGTCTTCCCAGTAGAAGCTAAGTTCCTGCTTGTTTTTCTTTGGTTTGCTATTTTTCTGTCCAGCTTGTTATTTTTATTGTTGTCTTGCTTGCTGGAAGCTCTGGGACGCAGAGGGAGCGCCTCCGCACCATGAGTCGGTGCGGAGGGTCTTTTTGCGCCCTCTGCATGGTCTTTTTGTAGGTTTTTGTGCTGACCGCAAAGCAACCTTTCCTATCCTCAGTCTGTTCAGTAAGTCGGGCCTCGCTTTGCTAAATCTATTTCATCTCTGTGTTTGTGTTTTCATCTTTACTCACAGTCATTATATGTGGGGGGCTGCCTTTTCCTTTGGGGAATTTCTCTGAGGCAAGGTAGGCTTTATTTTTCTATCTTCAGGGCTAGCTAATTCCTTAGGCTGTGCCGAGTTGCATAGGGAGCGTTAGGAGCAATCCACGGCTATTTCTAGTGTGTGTGATAGGATTAGGGATTGCGGTCAGCAGAGTTCCCACGTCCCAGAGCTCGTCCTTTATTATCAGTAACTATCAGGTCATTCCGTGTGCTCTTAACCACCAGGTCCATTATTGTCCTGACCACCAGGTCATAACAGATCTCAAGGCAGCTGGGACGACAGTCACCAAGAAAACCATTGGTAACACATTACGCTGTAAAGGTTTAAAATCCTGCAGTGCCTGCAAGGTCCCCCTGCTCAAGAAGGCACATGTGCAGGCCTGTCTGAAGTTTGTCAGTGAACACCTGGATGATTCTGTGAGTGATTGGGAGAAGGTGCTGTGGTCAAATGAGACAAATATTGAGCACTTTGGCATTAACTCAACTCGCCATGTTTGGAGGAAGAGAAATGCTGCCTATGACCCAAAGAATACCATCCTAACTGTCAAACATGGAGGTAGAAACATTATTTTTTAGGGGTGTTGCTCTGCTAATGGCACAGGACTACTTCACCGCATCAATGGGAGAATGGATGGAGTCATATACCGTAAAATCCTGAGTGACAACCTCCTTCCCTCCGCCAGGACATTAAAAATGGGTCGTGATTGGGTCTTCCAGTAAGGCAATGACCCAAAACATACAGCCAAGGCAACAACGTTGTGGCTCAAAAAGAAGCACATCAAGGTCATGGAGTGGCCTAGCCAGTCTCCAGACCTTAATCCCATAGAAAACTTATGGAGGGAGTTTAAGCTCCGAGTTGTTAAGCGACAGCCTCAAAATCTTAATGATTTAGAGATGATCTGCAAAGAGGAGTGGACCAAAATTCCTCCTGACATGTGGGCAAACCTCATCATCAACTACAAAAAATATCTGACTGCTGTGCTTGCCAACAAGGGTTTTGCCACCAAGTATTAAGTCTTGTTTGCCAGAGGGATCAAATACGTATCTCTCATTGCAAAATGCAAATAAAATTATATAATTTATACAATGTGATTTTCTGGATTTTATTTTTGATATTCTATCTCTCAATGTTAAAAATAACCTACCCTTAAAATTATAGACTGTTTATGTCTTTGTCAGTGGGCAAACTTACAAAATCAGCAAGGGATCAAATACTTATTTCCCCCACTGTAGCTTTACGGACTTTCCTTCTGTACTACAGCTAGCTACATATGTATTATCCTTTTGGGTTGTGTATTCCTGGCATCACTTAGTGTAAGAACCTTTAATTATAGGGGTTATCTAAAACTTTAAAGTTTTTGCCATATTCTTAGAATAGTCCAACATTGTTAGATTGTTAGAGTCTAACTGTTAGCATACCAAACCACTTCTTTGTAGGGTCTGTGGACCTCGGGAGAGTTTTGTATCTTTTTCATTGTTTACATTTTGTAGATCAATTAAATAAAAAAATCATAGGTGCCCAAATGTAACATTTAATAGACCCTTGTGGGCACTTTGTAGGTAATGAGTGCCATGTAGCCTTTTGCAGTACAGTAAATAAAAAAAAGCGCCATAAGCTCACCAAATCTAGTGATTCTGAATTGTCCATAGATTCAGGAATTATCCAATGCATGAGTCCATGGGGCCGGCATCCCCGAGTAAGTAGAAAAGGGTAAAGGTAGTTGAGATGCAGCACTGAAACTATTAAAATTCAATTTATTGGATCAACGTTAAAAAAGACAATAAAATACGCAATGAGGAGATTTAAAATAACGCTAGGTGCACTGCCAGGACCTGGAGTTTGCGGTGCGCATGCGCCGCCTTTTGACCACTTGGATTGGCCCACACGTTACATGTGACTTACCCTCTGACCTTAAAGGTCCTACGAGCAAGTGATTAGGTACTCCCTTGAGAAAGCGGTCGAATAGGGATGCGAAACGCGTGTCGGGGGGCTTCTTTTCACACACCCGGCCTTGGATCCTCCAACCCCTACCTTTGGTAAGTGTTTGCCCACCTCCCCATGTTCTGATTATTGCCTCACTGGGGGCTAGGCTTATATGGGGCGCTGTTTTGGCGGGCACACTTGCCTGGATGATAGCACTTTGCACCTTATGGTTAGCCGGCTAGGCTTTTAGGTATTAGGGTTCTTTGGTGGATCCTGTCCATCCCGATGTATTGTTTCTGCATATGTACTACTGCCTTTGAATATGTATGTTTAATATAGACTATGTGATTTGTTAATAAATTTTGGATTTATATATATATATATATATATATATATATATATATATATATATATATATACCTAGTATAGCTCCTTTTTTCTCCTCTTCACAATATCTTATAAATAGTCCAATGTGTTTGGACCCTTAACTAGTAATGTTGTCCTTACCTGCCAATATTGACTGGTTTGGCGGACGGTCTAGTGTATATAGTTTCCTCTGATTGACGGTTGTAACTGGAGATAAAGCTCCAGCATGTTCAATTTCAGACTGCAGATGCATTTGCTCTTTAAGAGATAAGCATTCGTGAAAGGAGTCATGCAGAGGCTCTCTCTCATAGAGAACACAGGAGTAATCATCAGAACAAGTCCTCCTCTGCATTGGAGAGCTGGGTGAGATGACTGTCTGCCGAATAATCGTCTAAACCAGAGGTCCCCAACCTTTCTAAGCTTGAGAGCCACATCCAGCTATGAAAGAGGGTTGTGAGCCACCACCAGCTCCTTCCCCACTCACAGAAGTGACACCGAGAGCCCCCATTACCGGTATAATGACAACCAAAGCTTTTCCACTGAAATCACACCAAGGCAGTATGCCAAGCTCCACGGTTTCCTATCACCCCTATTCAGATCTGCTCTTCTGTACAGGGCTACACACAAAAGTCACCATTTAGAGATCTGCTCTTAATAGTTATTTACACCTGGTGCTAATGCACCAAGCTGGCAGGCAGCCGTGGGCCACACATCACAGGATTGCGAGCCACATGTGGCTCTCGAGCTACAGGTTGGGGACCCCTGGTCTAAACGATCGTTCAACATACTGCCACCTAACGTGAATGGAAGGCTTAATGGGGTGGTCCAAAATCCAACTTAATTTTCATCCTAAGTCCCTATCTATTTAGTGCCATAATCTATACCATTTTCTAATATACTTGAATTAAAAATTCCCTGTCCTTCCATAACTAAACTATGTAATTGTTATTTTTTTTCACAACTTCCTCTTTGATGACGCTTTGTTTGACAATCCCAGCATGCAAAGCGTCATCAGAAAGGAAGTCAGGAAAAAAGTAGAAGAGCAGTTGGGTAGTGTAGTTAGGGAAATATAAGGAATTTCTAATTCAAATATATTATAGAATGGTTTAGATTATGGCATTAAATAGATAGGGATTTAGGATGAAAATTAAGTTGGATTTCAGACACCCCTTTACGGGAAATCTGTCAGCAAGATTTCACCCTAGCCAAACTCTTTATACAGTGGGTCCGGAAAGTATTCAGACCCCTTTAAATTTTTCACTCTTTGTTTCATTGCAGCCATTTGGTAAATTCAGAAAAGTTCATTTTTTTCTCATCAACGTACACTGCATCCCATCTTGACTGAAAAAAGCATAAATGTAAACATTTTTGCAAAATGTAATAAGAAAGAAAAACTGAACTATCCCATGGTCATAAGTATTCAGACCCTTTGCTCAGTATTGAGTAGATGCACCCTTTTGAGCTAGTACAGCCTTGAGTCTTCTTGGGAATGATGCAACAAGTTTTTCACACCTGGATTTGGGGATCATCTGACATTCTTCCTTGCAGATATAAAGTGGTCCCTAAAAAAAATAATTTTGTAATTTTTTTGTAAAAATAAGAAATGGCTGGTCAAGTTTTAACCCTTATAACTTCCTAGAAAAAAAATTGTTTACAAAATTGTGCTGATGTAAAGTAGGTGCCATATATGGCTGAAGATTGTTCCCTCCAAATTCAGGTGACAGAGTCCCTTTAAGCTTTCACAAGGAGGGGCCACTTATTCCTGACCCTTATGTTTGGAAACTAACAAAAAAGAGTTCTAAATCACAGCACCTCCAATCAAATATGCATAATGGATGTTTGCACAAAAATCTCACAAAACACTTACATTTTGTGAGTGGCTCCCTGGCCACTGACATGTAAAGACCTTGTGATACTGGGTCAACCTGTAGCTTCCACACCGGTTGCCCTAGACAGTGTACGTAGTAATAAGAAACAGCTAAAAATAAAAAAGAAAGTGCCAACTAAAACCAACATTATGTATATTTCAACAACAAGATGATCAACTATAGCCACTTATACCTTGGAGGGAGAAATAGAGCCTGCATATACCCCCCAATCCTGGAGAATCACGTAGTCCTTGATTGTGGTATGTAGCTTCTGTGGTCCCATGGGCATACACCTTCCAACTCAGTCGGCTTGCATCTCACACTGGATCTCCCTTCTCAGTGTGGCTGAAAGGTTCCACTGCCTCCAATAGATCACACATAAGTGATCAAAAAAGGATACATTTATTAACAAAAAACAAATGATCAAGTAAAACAACGCGTTTCGTGATTAAACCCTTCTTCATGCTTATTAGGTGTTAAAACTAATTCTCTTATATACCCTCCCACTTCCCCTTGAAAACAGGCCCTTCCCCTATTTTCTGTGTATCGTTCAGAGACACGGGAAAGCCTTGTTCTCAGTGTGGCACACGGCACTTTTTTTGTACTTTGTTGAAGAAAGTTTTTAGCTAATAAGAACATGTATTGAATTGAGAAACCCTGTATTATATTAGTAAGTGGAAAAGATGCTAAAGAGCAATTTAAAGTCTGTGAACTTACTTTTATTTTTTTTATTATTTGTATTCCAAGATTTGACTAATTTAGTTAATTTGACATTTTGCAGGTAAAATCATACTCTCTAAATTAATACGTACTCTGTGACCTGAAGTAAATAGACCCAGTGTCATCCTGAAGTAGATTGTAATGCACAATTGCACCAAACCGTTAATTAACTCCGATTTACTAAACTGCTCACTTTATGTGCTGAAGCTGACTGGTGCTCATTTGGGAATGAGAAATATTGTGGCATTCTAGCAATTAATGTTTAAAAGTAGACAATTATGCGCCACTGCTATGCTCTAATGATCAGTCTCTATTGGGAAAGACATTTTCATTAGTAATGCTGTCCAAATGTGTTTAGTAAATGCCGAACAATAAAGTATTACTTCACCATGAAATCATAAAAAATTGAACAGAAATGAGCTTGGATAACAAGTTCTGTGTCCGCGCGGAGTTAGGGAATAAATACTCTTGAAAATATGTCTGGAGCTCTCACTTACTTTCCGAGAATTTTATGTCTATAGCACAGACCTTAGCTGAGATCTGACAAAAATTGCTTCAAAAAAGGTCTGAAATAGAGGATTTATTAATTGAAACTGAAAACAGGTGTTGAGTAGAGAAAAATATCTCCATATCTTCCAACAAATAGGATCATCTGCTAGTTGGAATGATCTGACGTCAACAGAATCAGAACTTAATATATAAATTAAGCCGGGTGATGTGCAACGTTGTCTCTTCAGGAGCGTAACGTTCCCCCAGACAACCAACTGATTGCTTGAGGCAAGTTCTTCTGTTGGATTGACAGTTCAGACCAGAAACATTCGAGCTTCTATCCTCTACTGCGTGCGCTCTGATGGTACGATATAAAGAAACTATGCTTGGAAGCAGAACAGGACTGAAGCTGGCCAGGATCAGGAACCTAACTCCAGTGTAGGGCTTGCAAGTTCAGCCCCAGAACGTTTGTACACACTGTCCATATTCAGCCACCATCGCTAGGCAGAAAACAGTAGAGGAATCTCAACTAGTGCTCTTATCTACTTTGTTTTTTTTGTCAAGTATTTTTTGTTATTGGCAAATATGTATAAAGTTTTGTTAGTGGTATAAGCAGTGCACTAAAGTCAAATTTATGTTTTTCCTCTGGTCCATTCATCGCGATAACGATGACTAAGGGTGGCTACACACCAGAAATTTGTCAAATGTCTTCTATGGAATATACGCAACAATATGAGATACTTTTTAAAAATTTTTTAAGATGGAATCAAATTTGGATGCTTTTTTCTAGGAATTTGGATGTTCAGTTTTCTCTACCTTTTCCACTGGTCCCGGTAACTCTTTTCCCACGTTCCCAACTACATATAAATTAGGTCATTAAGAACCAGGTCTCAGAAATGTAATTTCTATTAAGTATACATAGGATAAGATATTAGTCTCTATTGTTAGATGGGACACAGTAGGGTAATCGACTTTTTGTGTTACCTTATAGCCAATTAAAGAGTTTTTTAATTGCAGAGCTGGAGTAGTGCAAGTAATTTTGGTTCCCTGGCCCAAGTATCATACTTACCTGCTGCCATCTTCATCTGTTCTCAGCGCTGCTCCAGTCAGTCTCCATCAGTTTGTGAGCTGCAATATTTGCTGGGTGATCCAGAAGTCACAACTCAATGTAAGTCTATGAGAGCCAGAATGAGGCAAGAACAAGGCTCTCATAGACTTACACTGAGAGCTTGTGACCGTTACCTCTGACTTCCCATCAGTCAGATGTTGTGGTCACAAGATGGCCGATAAGAACTGCAGCGGTACCTGGTACAGCTGAAAACGAAGGCTGATAAGTATAAGTCTAGGGTCAGGGACCTAACGTTAGCGGCACCGCTCCATCATTGAAATAAAAAGAAACCCTGGCATGCGATTTTCCGTTTTTCTGCTTTCGTTTTTTCCTCCCCCTCTTCCAAGAGCCCTAATGTTTTTATTTTAACATCAATGTAGTCATATTGTTGTTTGCGGGACGAATTGTGCTTTTGAACGACATCATTCACTTTATCACATAGTCCACTGGAAAGCAGGAAAAAAGTTCCAACTGCGTTGAAATTGCAAAAAAGTGCAATTCCACAATTGTTTGTTGTTGTTTTTTTATTCACCATGTTCACTATTTGGTAAACCAGATTTGGCAATATGATTCTCCAGGTCAGTACGCATATACAGACACCACATATGTATAGCTTTTTTTTAAATTTAAATAGTGAGAATATTTTTTTAAAATTGGTACAAAAAAAAAAGATTGCCAGTGTCGCTATTTTCCGAGACCAGTAACATTTTCATTTTTCGGGATCTGAGGCTGTGTGAGTGCTTATTTTTTGGCACCCTGAGCTGATGTTTTTATTGATGCCATTTTGGTGTAAATACGTTTTTATTGCCTCTTATTGCATTTTTTTTGCAGTGCGGCAAAAAAAACATAATTCTGGTGTTTTGATTTTTTTCTTGTCACGCTGTTTACCAATCGGATTAATTTATTTTATATTTTGATAAATTGGACTTTTACGAATTCAGCAATACCAAATATATGTAATTCTTTTTCAATTGTTTTATTTACAAAATATCTTTTTTCTTACATTTTACTGATTTCAATAGTCCCCTGAAGACATTTGTAGCTGCGATCATCCTTTCACCTGTGCTATAGATAGGGGTGCTTCAGCACTGCTATGGATAGAAGAAATCCTGATCACTTATGAAAGCCGGCCACGGCCGGTGTTCACAGGAAGACTGTAATAACAGGCACGGGGGGTCATCAGCAGTCCTCTGACTGTCATGACAACCCATCGGCGCCTTGTGATCATGTGACAGGGACAACGATGGGGAGGATGTGTGATGCAGTAGATGTCGGTGCCTATTAAATCCCCCTGTCAGTTATTCACAGTGGGATTTAACTGGTTAACAACCACTGACAGAGCACCGTTCCCCCCCTATGGCTGTTAAACGCACATGATGATTGATTACATCAGTCATCATGTGCGGGCAACGATGTGAGCTCGGCCTGCAAGGCCACATAAAAGACAGGGACATGACCGTTGATGTAAATATACGTCGATGGTGGTGAAAGGGTTAAATAATGAATTAGGCTTCACTTTTGTATGATCTAACTATGTTTGAACAAACTAAGAAAAATCCACCCCATCATATTTGATCTCAAAATACTAAAACATTTTTAGAATATAATTGACTAGATGGTGGCCCGATTCTAACGCATCAGGTATTCTAGAATATGCATGTCCACGTAGTATATTGCACAGCCCACGTAGTATATTGCCCAACCACGTAGTATATTGCCCAGCCACGCAGTATATTGCCCAGCCACGCAGTATATTGCCCACCCACGTAGTATATTGCCCAGCCACGTAGTATATTGCCCAGTGACGTAGTATATTGCCCACCCACGTAGTATATTGCCCAGCCACGTAGTATATTGCGTAGTATACTGCCCAGCCGCATAGTATATTGCCCAGCCACGCAGTATATTGCCCACCCACGTAGTATATTGCCCAGCCACGTAGTATATTGCCCAGCCACGTAGTATATTGCCCAGCCACGCAGTATATTGCCCACCCACGTAGTATATTGCCCAGCCACGTAGTATATTGCCCAGCCACATAGTATATTGCCCAGTCACGTAGTATACAGCACAGAGCCACATAGTATATTGCCCAGTCACATAGTATATTGCCCAGTCAGGTAGTATATTGGCCAGTCATGTAGTATGCACCATATCCCTGTTAAAAAAAAGAATTAAAATAAAACATAGTTACACACTCACCTTCCGGAGCCCCCGGATCGAAGCGGCCGGTTACCGATGCTCCTCGCGCGCTCCGGTCTGAAGAGTGCATTGCGGTCTCGCGAGATGATGACGTGGGGTGGAGATAATTGTCAACCGATTCCCAGGGCCGCTTTAAGACAAATTGAGGCCCTAGGCAAAATTCAAAGGGGGGCCCCCATGTCCATATAAAACACGTACATGGTACACCAATATCGTGTCACCAGTGTTTTCAATCAGTGTGCCATCCATGTGCCATCCGTGTTTTTCCAGTATGGATAATGCAAATGAAATTACAAAGCTTCTCATATACTTTCCATGTTAAACACCAACGTCACATGGACGGCACATGTATGGCACACGTACATCACACGTACATTACACGGACAGCATGTTACATGGACTCATCGACTAGTGTTGGCCCTTGTCATCTGTGCTGCTGGGAAAACACGGACATGAGTGCAGCACCGTAAGTCAAATAGGGCACATGTGGCATCCGTGAAAAACGTGATAGGTCATGTGAAAGGGGCTGTACAGTCACATAATAGACAACTGCAGAATTGCTGTCTTTTTCTACATCCTACCTCATTAACAGCTGAATAAAAAGCCATTAAAAAAGTCCTACATGTCCCCCAACCTACTCTGCTAAATGCCCTCTGGCTCCATGGCCCATGGTTTGGGGTCCCTGATGGTTATTATTCACTTTACATCTACAGGTCCTTCTCAAAAAATTAGCATATAGTGTTAAATTTCATTATTTACCATAATGTAATGATTACAATTAAACTTTCATATATTATAGATTCATTATCCACCAACTGAAATTTGTCAGGTCTTTTATTGTTTTAATACTGATGATTTTGGCATACAACTCCTGATAACCCAAAAAAACTGTCTCAATAAATTAGCATATTTCACCCATCCAATCAAATAAAAGTGTTTTTTAATAACAAACAAAAAAAACAACAAATAATAATGTTCAGTTATGCACTCAATACTTGGTCGGGAATCCTTTGGCAGAAATGACTGCTTCAATGCGGCGTGGCATGGAGGCAATCAGCCTGTGACACTGCTGAGATGTTATGGAGGCCCAGGATGCTTCAATAGCAGCCTTAAGCTCATCCAGAGTGTTGGGTCTTGCGTCTCTCAACTTTCTCTTCACAATATCCCACAGATTCTCTATGGGGTTCAGGTCAGGAGAGTTGGCAGGCCAATTGAGCACAGTAATACCATGGTCAGTAAACCATTTACCAGTGGTTTTGGCACTGTGAGCAGGTGCCAGGTCGTGCTGAAAAATGAAATCTTCATCTCCATAAAGCATTTCAGCCGATGGAAGCATGAAGTGCTCCAAAATCTCCTGATAGCTAGCTGCATTGACCCTGCCCTTGATGAAACACAGTGGACCAACACCAGCAGCTGACATGGCACCCCACACCATCACTGACTGTGGGTACTTGACACTGGACTTCAGGCATTTTGGCATTTCCTTCTCCCCAGTCTTCCTCCAGACTCTGGCACCTTGATTTCCGAATGACATGCAAAATTTGCTTTCATCAGAAAAAAGTACTTGGGACCACTTAGCAACAGTCCAGTGCTGCTTCTCTGTAGCTCAAAAGTGGCTTTACCTGGGTAATGTGGCACCTGTAGCCCATTTCCTGCACACGCCTGTGCACGGTGGCTCTGGATGTTTCCACACCAGACTCAGTCCACTGCTTCCTCAGGTTCCCCAAGGTCTGGAATCGGTCCTTCTCCACAATCTTCCTCAGGGTCCGGTCTCCTCTTCTCGTTGTACAGCGTTTTCTGCCACATTGTTTCCTTCCAACAGACTTACCATTGAGGTGCCTTGATACAGCACTCTGGGAACAGACTATTTGTTGAGAAATTTCTTTCTGGGTCTTACCCTCTTGCTTGAGGGTGTCAATGATGGCCTTCTTGACATCTGTCAGGTCGCTAGTCTTACCCATGATGGGGGTTTTGAGTAATGAACCAGGCAGGGAGTTTATAAAAGCCTCAGGTATCTTTTGCATGTGTTTAGAGTTAATTAGTTGATTCAGAAGATTAGGGTAATAGGTCGTTTAGAGAACCTTTTCTTGATATGCTAATTTATTGAGACAGGTTTTTTGGGTTATCAGGAGTTGTATGCCAAAATCATCAGTATTAAAACAATAAAAGACCTGACAAATTTCAGTTGGTGGATAATGAATCTATAATATATGAAAGTTTAATTGTAATCATTACATTATGGTAAATAATGAAATTTAACACTATATGCTAATTTTTTGAGAAGGACCTGTATAATATAAGGTGAAACCACAAGACCCCAGCAGGCCAGTGCTGAGACTGGCTGAGACCGCTGGAGCCACAAGACTCCAGCAGCCCAGTGCTGAGACTGGCGGAGACCCTCGGAGCCACAAGACCCCTGCAGCCCAGTGCTGAGACTGGCGGAGACTCCCAGAGCCACAAGACCCCTGCAGCCCAGTGCTGAGACTGGCTGAGACCCCCGAAGCCACAAGACCCCTGCAGCCCAGTGCTGAGACTGGCAGAGACCCCCGAAGCCACAAGACCCCTGCAGCCCAGTGCTGAGACTGACAGAGACCCCCAGAGCCACAATACCCCAGCAGCCCAGTGCTGAGACTGGCGGAGACCCCAGGAGCCACAAGACCCCGGCAGCCCAGTGCTGAGACTGGCGGAGACCCCCTGTAGACACTGATCACACGCACCATTTTTACTGCAGAATGATCTACATTGTTAGCAGGAAATATTCAGCATTTGTGCAGCCTTTTCACTTGCATTTATGTGTCCCATTCATTTGAATAGGGAGAGAAACGCTGAAAAATTACAGCAACAGATTAATAAAAAAAAAGTGTCTTCTGGCTGCTGTCGGTGTCTGGCAGAATGCACCAGGACCAGTAAAGAAAGTGTTAACAGTCCCTAATGTAAGACACAGGCATTAGACATACCGTATTTTTCGGATTATAAGATGCACTTTTTGTACTTAAAATTTTTGGGGAAAATGGGGGTGCATCTTATAATGCAGGTATACCTTACCAGCCGCGGTGGAGCAGGGTACAGGGTCTCTACAGGCCGCAGGCAGGGATGAAGGGGTGATCACATGTGCAGCGCAACGCCGCGGGTATACGGTGCTGCAGAGGCTCTGCTGACATTTTGTGAAAGGCCAGAGCCCCCACAGTTGCATGGTATGGTTTCCTATGGGGTGGACTTTGGGAAAATGGCTGCCGGGTTCGGCGCATGAGCAGATGGAGATCTCAGCACCAAGATCTTGGGAGATGAGATTTCAGCGCTGAGATTTCATCTCCCGAGATCTTGGTGCCGAGATCTCTTTCTGCGCATGCGCCGCCCCTGGCAGCCATTTTCCCAGGTGTCCACAGCATAGGAAACCATATCATGCAACTGGGGTGACACGGTGGCTCAGTGGATAGCATTGCAGCACTGGGGTCCTGGGTTCTAATCCCACCAAGGACAACATCTGCAAGGAGTTTGTGCGTTATCCTAGTGTTTGCGTAGGTTTTCACCGGTTTCCTCCTACATACCAAATATAGGGAATTTAGATTGTGAGCCCCATTGGGGACAGTGCCACTAATGTCTGTAAAACGCTGTAAAATTAATAGCGCTATGTAAATGAGTAAAAATAAATAAATAAACTGCAGGGTTTCTGGCCTTTCACAAAATGTCGGCAGAGCCCCCGCAACACCGAACACCAGCAGCCGCACATCGGAACACCCACTCATCGCGGCCTGCAGCAACGCTCCACTCCTGCCTCCTCCAGCAGCGACCCTGGGACCCCGCTTTTTTTCCTATTTCTGTCCTCAAAATGTGGGGTGTGTCTTATAATCCGGAGCGTTTTATAATCCGCAAAATATGATAAACTAATGATTCTTATTGTAGCGACACTACAATTACCGAACTATATATGAAGCACAGATACACACTATACATGTACACACATTATATATACTTTATAAATATAGAAACATACACTATATAAAGTATATACACCCAGAAACATTCAGTTTATATACAGTAGATACAGTATGCTCACATACTTATACAGTATACAAATATAGTAATATAGTATACATACACATACTATATATTGTATGTACAGGTGTGTGTGTGTGTATATATATATATATATATATGTATATACATACACTCACATGCACCCCAGATATACACAATCATACTATATACTGTATATATGCACACACATACTATATACACATACTGTATACAGACACACACAGATACACATATACATGTACATGTATACTTACCATGTTCTGCAGCTTCACTTGTACAGGTCCATTCCCAGGACAGTGCTAGGAGCAGCCATGATGAGAGGAGAGGCATCTTGGCCTGGCTCTGACCTCTGTGTGCTCTGCTGTAATTGGGCCCCTCACCCTCACTTGCAACTTCTAACCTGACTGCAGAGAGTGAGAGAGAGGGGGGCTGGAAGGGAGTTTGGGAGTGATGCTCCGGGACTCACTGCTTATTCACTGCTGTACACACTTTGGGCTCTTCATAAAGGGGCTGCAGATGCAGGGGGCCCCCTTTGTGAGTGGGGGCCCCAGGCGTCTGCCTTGTCTGCCTGCCCCAAACGCCGGCCCTGCCGATTCCTATACTATAGAATGGGGTAGTTGTTGCTGTTATAAGTTCTGACCTTGAGAAAGGTTGTAGAGGCTCAGGGGACGCCCCTTCTGCTTGTCCTTTAGGTAAACTGTTTGTACCTGTGAATCACTGTCTTAAAGTTATATGTGAACCTCATGTTTCTGTCTTGGCTGGACACCCTGGTAGTAAAGCCACCACAGATCGTCTTTTGTGATCTGGGGTGCATCAGGATGTTCGGGAGTATGTAGCTGCCTGTAGTGTTTTTGTGCATTCTAAGACCCCTCATACTCATTGGTCTAGGTCTCTCCAAGCACTGGCGATTCCCCATAGACTATGGACTCATTTGTCAGTAGATTTCATTACTGATTTACCCGTACCTGCAGGTAATACAGTTATTTTGGTGGAAGCAGTAGTGGACAGGTTCGGCAAAATGTCTCACTGCACTATTCGCCTTACCGAAAACCAAGTCCTTGGGGCAAATTTTCATCAAAACATCATTAAATTACATGGGATTCCTTCTGATATTATTTCTGACCGAGGGGTGCAATTTATTTCCAAATTTTGGAAAGCATTTTGAGCTCGTTTGGCATCCATCTGTTGTTTTCCTCAGCCTTTCATCCACAGTATAATTGGCAAACTGAACACGTTAACCAGAATTTTGAGACATATCTTAGGTGTTTTGTGTCTGAGAATTGGGAGGATTGGGTTACTTACTTACTTTTAGCTGAATTTGCGGTGAATAACTGTTGTCGTGAGCGTTCTGGTAAGTCCCTGTTCTTCGGGGCCTACAGGTTTCATCCTCAGTTTATCTCTTTTAATAGGAATTGATACTTTGGAATACCTGACGAGGAACGGTTTTCATCATCTATTACTTCTGTCTGGCAAGGGGTTCTTAATAATTTGAAGATGGGGTTCAAATATAAGAGTGTGGCTGATTGGAGATGTTTGGTGCATCACCGGACCTGTGTGTTGGTGATTTGGTGTGGTTGTCCTCAAGGAACATTAAGTTAAAGGTCTCTTCTTGGAAATAGGGTCAGAGATTCATCTGTTCTTAGAAGATTGTGGCAGTCGTCAATCCTGTAGCATTTCGTCTTGCTTTGCCACCTAATTTTAGGATTCATAATGTGTTTTATTGGTCTCTGCCCAGAAATACGTTGCGTCCTCTGAACCATTACCACCACACCCCCATCTCTGCTCATTGTTGTTGGTTAATTTGGAGTTTCAAATAGCCAAGATCATGCATTCTTGATTGGTTTGTTGGACTCTTCAGTATCTGGTACACTGGAAGGATTACCCTGATAGACTCTGCCTTGAAATCTTTCTTAGAAGGGGGGTACTGTCACGAGTTTACCGAGACAGAGATGGGCTAGAATACCGCAGCTTCTGATTTCATGTACTCCTACACTCATTGCTTTTCTGAGTAACTCCCGCCTCTTGTGCCTTGACCTATTATTCTTGGTTTTACATCAAAACTATTTCTTATTTGGTGATCAGTTCTATTTGCAGACCCAGGGCACCACCATGGGTGCCAACATAGCGCCGGCATAATATTTACATGCTAATATTTACATGGATGCATTTAAACATGCCCATGTCTACCAGAACACTCTCTTCACACCGTACAACTCTTGTTAGCTTTGCTACATTGACAACATATTTTGCCTATGGACAGGCCCCCATGACACTGCCCCATGACACTCTGGTTACCTGTACTGAACACCTTAATTCAATCCATCCTGAACTTCAGTTCACATTAAACTGTAGCCAAACCCATATTGCATTTCTTGCATTCCTATCCCCACTCTTGTCACCAGAGAACCTAATGGGCACCTCGATACTGACCTTTTTTCCAAACCCACTGATTCCAATAGCCTTCTCCACTTTCATAGCTGCCACCCTTCCTCTACGAAACACAGTTTACCCCACTCCCAGTTCAAGTGGGTGGCACGTATAGTGTCCAACCCTGATCTGCTACCAGGACGTTTAGATAAGATGTCTCTCAAATTCACAGCTAGACAAAATCTACTAGATAGAGAAAAAATGTTGACACTCAACCCACCCCCCAATTTAATCACTGAGCATAAACCGGAACGTGTTCCCTTCGTCCACACTCATCATCCCATCATGCCCAAAATCTACAATGTGATCCGCAAGCATTGGCCACTACTCACACAGTCCTACCCACACATTGAGGCCTTCAAAACATTTCCATTAATGTGTAAATGTAGACCCAATAACATCAGGGATGAAGTAGTTAAAGCCGATTTAGGCAGTTCATCCTGAATACCAAGGCAAACCTTCCTTGCCACAGAACGATGCGGCACATTCCCGTGCTTGGGTTGTGCATGCTGCTCCAATGTTATCAAATCTAGCGTGATCACCCATCCACACTCTGGTAAACAGTACCAAATTAAAGGCTTTTTCACATGTGATTCTAATAACGTTATCTACGTGATTAAATGCCCTTGTGGCCTACTTTATGTTGGCGAAACAACTCAACATATTCATGACCGAATATCAAGTCACAAATCTACTATACGCTGTAAAAAAACTTGGCTGCCTCTTCCTCATCATTTTGTATCTGCAAACCACTCAGTGTCCCAACTACGCTTCCAGGTTCTTGAACAGGTTGATAGACCAAGACGTGGCGGGAATTACATTAAACGCTTAAAGGAAAGGGAATCTTTTTGGATCTATACCCTACAGACCCTTACACCTAAGGGCCTAAATAGGGAACTCGACTTGGTATTCAACTGATGGTTTCTGGGGACCCTTGTCTCCTGCTCGCCTGGTATTCCGTGATTCATCTGCTTCTATATATTTTTGCTAATATGTTCGTATTTTCAGGTGTGTCCAATTCACTGTCTACTATGTAATTTGTGATGTGCAGTATATATTCTAATACCGGTGGACTCGTGTATAACATTCTGACCTTCTTGTTGTCTTTCATATGCTAATCTGTCTCTGTACTTTTAGGCACTCTGACCTTCACTATCCGCTATACCCACCTGGGGTAAGAATTAAATTTTTACTCAAGAATTATTTCCTAATTTTTATTTTTTCAGTTTTTCATTTGTATTTTTACTATTTTTACCTTTACTTTTTATTTTACTTCATTTTTATATTTGTATTTTTATATTTTGTTCTCTATTTTTTATTTGCTCCCATCTCATTTCCATTTTTTCATTTCATCTTTTTTATCATTGTTTCTTTTATTTTTATTTTTTTCCCCATCAACATTCACTCCTTCCAATGACCATTCCGTTATATGTCATTTTTTCTAGCTGATTTTTAGTTTTATTCTTATTTTCATTTTATTTTTATTTAGTTTTTTTATTTTATTTTTATTTTTATCATTATTTTTTATCTTTATCTTGATTTTCATGTTTCTACATCCCTTCTTTCAATTTTTCAAATTTCCATCTATTATTCTCTATATATCATGAATTTTCTCATTTTTTCTTTATTTGCATTTTTTCTTTATTTGCTATTTGATCTTTAATTTTATTTCTATTGTCCACAGTCGTCTCTACCCACTCGTCTCTTTCCCCCTTTCACGCATTATCTTAGCCTCTCCGCTCATTCCTTCCTTTTACACTGCTCCCCCTGCCTTCCCCGCCTTTTAGGTGCCAAGTAACAGTGCGCACATATGCTGACACTCTCGTTCCTTTGTGTCAGCCACTCAGGACGGCACTAGCGGCCCATCCAGACACTTCACTTGTGTTCACTCTCATTGGACAATGCACGGCGCATGCGTCCGCCCATCCATTCACTGCGCAGGTGCCTGCCACCATTGGACGAATGCTGCTGCTCCCTCACATTGCGCTTGCGCTCACGCCCCAAGCCTCCTTCTCACACCGTGCGTGCACACCTTTTCCTACTTCCGTCCCGGTTCCTTTATTAACCCACTGACCACCAATGTGTGCGCATGTCACCACCAGGCACCGCCCCAGGCCTCCCAGGTATGCTCCTGCTATCTTGGCAGTCCTATGTCCGATCATACTGTCAGTTTACCTCTGCTTCATTTTCCCCTCTCCCATCCTTGTCATCTACAGCATTCTCAGGGACATACCCCTTCCGTGCCATACCGGATCCATACATTTATTGACTATAGGTTATGCCCCCCTCCCCTCTTTTTCCCCATGATGTGGATTGCATTTGCTCTTTTTTTCATTGACCTCAATCCCTTCTTCTACAGTCCGTACTGGGAAACTTTCCTGATTTCTTGTTCTCTTCAGCTCCATTTGTCTACCCTTATCTTCTCTTAAGGTTAGTTATGTTTACATTCGCCAATTATATGGTGTTCTTATATTTAAGTTCTTCGCCATCCTCCCTGTTCGCTTTCTCGTAACACAGAGTGTATTTGGATATATTATAGTCTGTACTCTGTTATGTCATTACAGCAAATCCGTTTGGGCTTGTTTATATTTATTTTTATTTTTATCTTCTCTTGTATATAGTTCTTGTATATATTTTTGTATATATATTTTGTACATATTCAACAACCACAAATTAGATATTCTGTTGTATTTTTTCACATGTCTGTTGTTCGGCAAAGCTATCTCTCTGTTTTTTTGTATTGTTCACTCCTTTTGCTCCATCCCTAATTATGTGTATACTTGTTTTCTAGTGAGGTTTGATAAAGACCCATCAAGGAGTCGAAACTTTACCAACTTTAAACCTACTACCTACTTTAAATCTATTACGGAGACCTTCTCTAATTTGCCTTAATATTGTGGTGACTTGAACAAACTTTTGCCTTTTTTTATGCATTCAAAAATCCAAAACCTGAGTGCAGCTGTTTTCTTCAATATATGTAAATAGAATGTACACACGTATAACTAGAATGCACACATGTATTACACACATGCATAAATAGAATGCACACATATATTACACACATAGACATTAGCATTCAAGTATTCATTAGCCCATAAAAAGAACAGGTTTTTGTTTTTCTACAGGACATCAATGAGATATTCCATCATAATCCGGTAAAAGCTTTCAGCATAATGTACATTTATTTTAACTGACTGCAACATCAACTTGGCATTAATGGACTCTGGTAAATCTAGGTCACTCTACAATAAAAACAGAAGAAAGCTTATGTGTAAAGTCATCCTATCAAATAAAAATCTTCGTTTTCTACTGCCCAAAATAAGAGTCACTTTAAAACATTTTATGTGCCGACCATTGCCACATAAAAAATAGGTTGCTATTCTAAAGTTACTAAAATCCATAATAACACTCTGTAGCACAAGGATTTATCATAAATTGAAATGGCTTAGCAGATTTTCATGCTGAAAAAACAGAAGCCTTTGTAGAAAAATAGCAGCTTGACTTATAAATACAGTATATACAGATGGCACCAACATGAAGATCAGGGTTAGACTGTTTTGTGTTTAGTGATAAGTATAAAGCAAACATAATAGATATTTATTTTTTCTTAAAAGAGTTGTCCAGAATACGATATTGATGATCTATTTTTAACTCCATACTTTTTGTTTTTCCACTTTTCCTCCACTTCTTCCGAGAGCCATAACTTTTTTTTATCACTGACATAGTTGTATGAGTTCTTGTTTTTTTTTGCGGGACCAATTGTACTTTTTACATACACCAGCCATTTTTATCGTGAACTGTATTGGATAACAGGATTGGATTGGATTCCAAGTGCCTTAAATCTTTAAAGTGTACCTGTTTTATTTTAAAGTCAGCTGCTATGTCATGTGATGTGATTAATGAGTGTTGAGGTGCTGAAACTACCACTGATTTCTAGAATGAAGATGCAAAAAAGTACATTGTAACACCCCCTCTCCCATGAAAAGCTGATCAGAGTCTAAGTGGCACGGTGTTCCAGTCAAAGGATTCTGCCCCTTTTGTTTTTGTGTTCTTGGAGTCAAAAACACTAAAATACTTTGTCAATCAAAAGTTCTATTATTTTGACAAGTAAGAATTTTTATTTTAAGTCATTTAATTTTCTATTAAATTATTCTTAAAATACTTTTAAAAGTAGTGAAAACCAATAGGACATAGGATTGCAGTCCAATTTCTAACACTCCAGAAGGGCAAATCTGCCTATTTGTGTAGGGAATAGGATACAGCCCAAATTGTTTTATAACTAGGCAGATTTTTTATTCAAGGGTTTAAAAATATTAACAATAGCATGTAAAAAAGTGTTCAAAAACATGTTGATTGGAATATATGCTCCTTACAAAAGCTGAAATAAAGTATTTTTGAACAGAGCACTAATATTCTGCTGTTGTAAAAATGTGTATTATTCAAAGAAATCACCAAGAATAGATATAGAGCATGTGACTTTTCACATATCCATTCTATCAGATGACAATGTATGTCCTTAAAGAGGACTTTTCACCAAAATTTTCATTTGGACACATGAAGGAATTGGGGCTGCAGAAGGCCACAGAGCTGCGCCTGCCCCACGAGGGGCAGCATCCTAAGAAAGAGACAAGAACAGTAAATTGTACTGTAGAGGGTGAGAAACGAAGTCATAGCAAAAGGAGAGGAAACCAGAAGGAGTTCTGCCCTACACAGGCTGCCTTCTTCTGAGGCGCAGGATCCGGTAGCCGGAACACCGAGGGAGCAATCGTCTCCATGCCTTGCTCCAGAGACCGGCAGGACAGCTAACTCCACGTTACCTGCCTGACCTATACCCAGGAGGCACGGTGGCAACTTGTGGGGGCTGGGGCGTGCTAGAGTCCCTGTAAAAAGCCTCAGGCCATCAGTCATACTGGTTATTCCTATCCATCTGGGGGACAGAGAGAAAGACATAACATCTAGAACATCTACATCAGTTGTGAGGACCTTACCGAGAAGCTCAGCAGGAAGGTACTACAACACCCAGGCGCTAGAGGAAGGCTACTGATTTCCACCTGGATAAGGGGACTCTGGATTTTGCAGCGTCGGTCACCCTGACCGAGTACCACAGGTGGCGTCACGAACATTTCCCCTTTAAAGACCTTTCCCCTTTTATCAACGGACCTCCCGAGGAGCACAGACCGGGTCAGCCACCGTGACATCCCCCTTGAAAACCGAAGGACCCAGTACCGAGTACCCTAGCCCTTGGGTGCGCTCCAGAAGCAAATCAAGCCAATTGCTGTATGCTGATGGGAGGTGGAGAAAAATTGTAGATATTGTTCAATGGATTGATTGACTCAGTATTACCATTTCTTTGGGGGTGATAAACTGTGAAAAAGTCTAAGGAGATTTTTTGCAGAGTACACTTCAGTACTTAGAAAAATTTTATACCATGGTCAGAGACTATGCATCTTGGGAGACCATTGACCTTGAAAATTTGTTTGAGAAATACTTGGACTTACCGTGGAGCAGATGGAAATCTTGATAATGGAGCAAAATTAGTAATCTTGGAGAAAAGGTCCACGTCAACCCAGGTAGGAGTGAACCCTTGCACTTTAGGTAGATCTGTAACAAGGTCTATAGAAATCTCAGTCCAGGGCTCTTGTGCTCTTTAGGCCAAAAAGGACCAAAAGGCACTTGACATGAGGGTTTGAACTGCACACTTAAGCCAAGATGCTACACATTCAGTAGAAATGAGAAAGGAGTTCAATAGTTTGATTGAGCAGAGAAGAGAATGGTCCAAGATAAGACTTTCTGGCAGAGTGCTTTTGAGACTAGAGAATGCAATTCAGGTAGAGAACTGGAAAAAGGAGAGATGGTAGCTATGATAAGTTGAGATTCAATTAGAAGTGATGGTGCATCTTCAGAGTCATCACAAGGATCAAAGGGCCAGGATAGGGCATCAGCCCTGGGTTTTTTCTCATCAGGTGAGGATGAAGTGAAACCGTAGGAAGAATAGTGAACAACAAGCATGGCAGAGTTTCAACCTATGGGCTAACTAAAGTTATTACAGATTTTTATGATCAGTATAGATGAAACTGAGCTCCTTGAAGTAGATGTCATCATTCCTCAAGAGCTAATTTTATAGCTAAGAACTCAAGGACACCAATGGAATAATTCCATTCTGTTGGAGAAAATGCCTTGGATGAGAATCTACAGGGATGATTTCTTGATCCAGTGGAATTATTCCTATAGAAATGCTCTCATGCCAATTGCAGAGGCAATCACTTCAAAGAAAAATAACCTGTTGACATCAGGATAATGTAGGACACAAGTAGTGGAATACAATATTTAAGTTCCTGGAAGAATTAAAGAGTTTGTATGTTCTCCCTATGTTTGCATGGGTTTCCTCTGGATACTCCAGTTTCTTCCCATACACCAAAGACATACTGATAGGGAGTTTAGATTGTGATCCCCAACTGGGACAGTGAGAATGATGATGTCTGTAAATCACTGTGGAAATTAATGGAGGTGTATAAGTGAGTAAAAAAATAAATAGTGATCATCACCCATCATGGGTGTTTATCACATTCATCCATTCGTCACCTTCTTTAATGCAGATTAGATTATAGGCTGCATGCAAGTCTTACTTGGTGAAGATGGTAGAACCTTTATTCTTGTCAAGTAATTAATTGATATCGGGCAATGGATACCAATCTTTAAACATGATTTTATTCAGAGCCCAAAAGTTTATGCTCAATCTTGGAGACCTATCTTTCCTTTTTAGAAAAAATAAGCCAGCATTGGCCTGATTTGAAGATTTTTGGATAACTGTCTAAGGTGTGCCTTGATTTCCATGAATGAATGAAATGTATGGTGTTGCACCCCCTCTCCAGATTCTCTTCAATGTATGTTGATATTTTATCAGTCTCATGGAGAAATGGATGATAAATTCTCCCTCTGGGTGGTTCAGCACGTGGAAGACGGGAAATGGAGCAGTCAAACAGCTGATATGAAGGTAGTCTCTTGGTTTCCTATTTAGAAAAAGCATCTGCAATGTCATGGTAATTAGCTGGTAAACTGAAGGCAGAGCAAAGTTTCAGAGACGTTGAGGCAATTATGAAAGCAAAATGATCCATAATGGGAGATCTGGACGGCGACCAATCAATGACCGAAGTTTGAGCCTCAGTCCCGAAAGTCCCAGGAACACTGATGTGTGAGAAAGTGGCAACTCTAAAAAAAAGTCTTTTAGGTATAACGTTGAAATCTAAAGAGTTACTTTCTCACTTTGATGTTGGATATGACTACCAGGAATTGTGGAGCCATTCATAGAGAATTAGCTTCAGACTGATCCACAAATAAAACAAAAGGAGTTTTCAGTCTTTTAAACGCCGTATAGACAAAGTCCTTCAAATAAGTGACAGGATCTTTGGGGCTGTGACAATTTATTCTTATCAATTTGAATGAGTTCCAGTGTGGCCTGTTTGGGAGGAGATTTTGAAGATGTTCTGGTAGGTAGGACATGGTATCTTGAGCTTTTTTCTTGACCTTTCTGTAAAATGTAAGACTACTAGAGTGGGAAGAGAAATTAAATTATCAAGTGAAGATGGCAAATGCCTACCAGAAAGTTCATCAGTGAGTGAGTTGGATAGGTCAGCGAAGAAATCAAGGCACAACTTAGACATTTATGAGACCGTGGACCCATAAGGTTGTGATGATGGAGGATGATAGTGGAGGCCATTTGTTTTTTTCTCTTGGCAAATTAGCAATGAAATGGTTTACCCAAAAAAATCCTACAAAAATGGACCTAAAAAGTTGAATGCATAAAGACTTAAATTAGTAGGCACCAGGTGTGCCAAGCATTACGTTAAACTGTCAATCAAGATGGGCATAAATTGCCTATGAAGTGTCTTTCATTTACTTCGATTCCATAGCTTTGACCAAAACTTTGAGCTGGTAAAAAAGAGATATGCCCATCCTGATTGCTTTATAGTGTTTACTACTTCACTTTTTAGGTTTATTGTTCTTATACACCTTTTTAGCTACAGATGCATCTAGATTTATACCAGTGGCCTTCACTGTTGTGCAGGTGATTTCATTGAGCACAATGTGTGTTATTCCTTTAATGATTCTGCCAACACTTTTTTCTATGCTCCACGCATCAGGTGGAAAACAAATGCAAAGTTTTGGCACCATTAATATGTAATTTCAAAGCCCTTCTGACTCATACAGACTTTTTTTTTAGCTTGAACTACTTGCTATTCTCTTTTTCGCTGCATGACCTAAAGGATTTAGTGGATGAGTGGTGTACAGTATGTGGCAGCTGCAACAGTGATTATTGGTGTGAGTGACATTTACCTACTGCGTGGTGATGCTAAGAAAAGATGAATAATCATACAATGATTTCATGACCAGCTGATGCAAGCACGTCTGTCCACCGGGGTTAGCAATAGATCATTGTAATAGCGCAAATCCATCCATTAACACTTTGTTTCCCATCTGCATATAAGACATAGAAAAGTGGGTCTTGTCCCGGATGTTTGATACTTTTGGCTATTTTTTCCTTTTCTTTTTTTTTTTTTTTTCGTATTCCTCCTTTAGTATTTTTATTTTCCCCACCCCAAATCTGTCTCTCGTGGAGGGCTTAAGTAATTCTCCTTTATTCTAAATGACAATGAATCCTTGGATATTGCAAAGTGCTTTTGTGCTTCAGTGAGCACAACTGTAAAACTGAACTGCATGTGGGAAGTGCTTGAGCGTACTGGCAGGCAGGGTATTCTTACCATCTTACGCTGCTCATACTTATCAGAGCAGGAGGATAGTTTCAACTGCACAATTTCACGGGAGACAAAATAGTGGGATTATCCATTAAGTTAATATCTGTTGGGAAGAAAAGGGTTTTTTTTGTAACCTTTTAAACCCCTTCTTTTCATTCATGGACTAGGTTCTAGAATCGCTTCTTCTTACATGACTTGGTTTACTGACATACAATGGACTAAGGAATGCTTTTGCTTGGTGGCGGGACTTACTGTCAATGTAAGTGTTGCACCTTAAGACACATGCAATGGATTCTACAGCGTCTGAATCCCTGGAGAATCGGTATACTTCTTCCAAAATTAAAAAAAAGGAATCAAATGACAAAATGGTCCAACGTCTGCAAGGAATGTGAGTATCCTAGACCATACTATTAATGATTGTATGTGATGTGCTTAGCATTATTACTAGCGTGCAATAGAGATGACCCACTTGTATAAGACGTGCTTCCAAATGACTCATTTTTCTTTAAGGAGTGTTCTTGTTGAGATGATGCTGTGTTGCGGTCTTGCTCTATTTCAAGGAGTTCTGTTTGTTTGATAACTATCGCTCATACACTCAGATGCTATAACTTTATTATGCTTTATGATCGTGGCAACTAATGGGGATGGAAATGTTTTTGTTTTGCAGGTATATAGAGGCAGTTTGGACATTGATCTCAAAATTCAGTTTTACGAGCAATATTTAGATAAGCATATGGGACCCCCTTAAGGGAGGTTGTTTGCTTAATTTTGGATTTGTCTCTGTAGCTTATATGTAAAGTTAAAAAGGAAAAATATATAGAAACAATAATTATACATTTCTTTTCATTGAGTGCCTTGTAGTTCTCAGTGTTTCATGCAAAAAAAAGGAACATTTATTCTTTGGGTTCTTGGCAGATAACAGCTAATTAGAGGGTTTACGTGTGTGAGAGTCCCTGATAATAGCTTTGATAAGAGGACCTGGAAAATGAACAAAGAATATCTGAACCACAGAACCAATTGTTTGCAAAACAAACATATTTCCAGAATATAATTTTTATCAGATTTACATGCAAACAAGTGGCTTTTTACAGAATTGGAATAAATTTAAATGTAAAGGGTAAAGCGTCGCGGTTCAAAAAAAAAAAATGTAAAGGGTATTTACACCTTTGTTATCATTTCTGTAGGACCAAAGAAAAAATAGAAACAACTCTTCAATCAGATTAAGTTAAACTTATTTTAACAGTTGAGATCTTCTATGAAGACCCATGTGACTCCTTAGTAACAGACTACAAAACTTACCACGTAGTCAAACTTTCTGCCATTATCACTACTGTTTCAAACATATCAAATGCACACTAGCTAGAAGAATTACACATCATCAAGGACTGCAGGATCAAACTATAGAGCTTGTAGTCTCTAACCACAGAGACACATACAGTAGGCCCACGTGGAATCTGTAGAAACAAAAAAAATATGATACTTTTGATTGAGAATTTTGAGGCTTATTTTCAGTTTTGGATTAAATTGTTTTGAGCTATAAAATGGAAGAGTATTTTCACTAGGGAAACATGGACCATTGCAGTGAACATTTCAGAAATCCTACTGGTAAAAATAATCAGACTTGTTTTGACTGCGTGGTCCTTTTTCTGCCAACCTTGGTTAGGTCTACAGATTTGTTATGTCTTTTTTTACTTAAAATGTTGCCAACACAGTCTACCCCATTGGCCACATGAGCATAACATTCAGCCATGGAAAGATGTTTGTTTTTGTCAAACCTGGATGCGTTGTGTTCAACCTACATTTCATTTCTTTGAGTCCCTTCTATTGGGAGTAATAATTCTAATAAACGTTTACTCCATTTAATTTTATAGTTGTATGGTATCAAGTCTTGGGAAGAGGTTGTAAAGGATAGAAAAATATGGCCACTTCCTTCCAACTACCTGCCACATCTGTGCATGGAATTTGTCCATTATTGCTGCTCAGGTCAATTTAAGTAAATGGGGCTTAAGTTCGATACCACATACAACCTTTTTGGAAAGAAGTCATGTTTCTATTTCGTCATGATTGTTTTCAAGCCATCTACTTGTACATAAGGCATTGCTGGAAATGTTTTGTTTGTTTGACCATCATATTCTTGAATTTCAGTTTTGCATCCACTATTTGTGTGTGTAAATGGGTCTTTGCCAAACAAATAACTTTTTGCACTTTTTTCTTTATTATGCACTTTTCATAAAAACTGTTTATTACAATTTCAATACAAAGCTCCTACTTGCATCATACGAAGCTGAATGTCACTTAATAACAACTTGGGCTTGTTGATAAGATAATAAATAATGACCCTTTAATTCCTTGGTTTGAAGGCCATTTTCATATGTTCGGCTATTAATTTACACTTTATACATTTATGTCTATAGTAATAAAAAGAAAAGAAAACCCCCGCACCGCTGCTATCTAGTTGGATTCTGTGTAACAACCCAAACTGATAAGAGAGCCAAATACCTTATGGGGTGCAGCCTCCGAAGTGCAACATGATAGTCCAACAAAGAAAAAATGAAGTGCATTTACCCGTATATGCTGGTCACAATAATTTATTCGGACATGATACAAAACGTGCAGGGAGGGATGTGAAAAAAGCGGACAATGGCCGTTTCGTGCCTCAGCACTTCAACGCTGAAGCACGAAACGGCCGTTGTCCGCTTTTTTCACATCCCTCCCTGCACGTTTTGTATCATGTCCGAATAAATTATTGTGACCAGCATATACGGGTAAGTGCACTTCATTTTTTCTTTGTTGGACATTTATGTCTATCATTGCACTCAAGATTTTTCATTGCTTCATTTCATCAAAATAAAAAAAAGAAATAAGGATAGATTGGCATGCAGGGTACAAAAAAGATCACTTCAATTCAGAGGGATATCGTTTTAAACTAGTGTTGGCCAACTTATTGACAGTTGTCCATGTGGAGAATCGTTCTCTGGTATGCTGATTACTACTCGTTGTGCACATGGACCGCGCACTGACCAATATTAGCCTATGTGCCAATGACCTGGAGCAATTTTCTATACAGACTTATGGTGTTTGTGGAATAACATCACAGCCAGCACTATTCTGGTCCATTTTACAATCTTACAGCCTAGAGTAGAGCATTTTATAGAAGGCAGCTCCCGCAGCCATTTGTGATGCAGATCATCGAATCCTAGAATGTTAGAGGTGGAAGGGACCTCAAGGGTCATCATATCCAACCCCCTGCTCAATGCAGGATTCACTAAACCATCTCAGGCAGATATCTATCCAGCCTCTGTTTGAAGACTTCCATTGAAGAACTCGCCACCTCTCGTGGCAGCCTGTTCCACTCATTGATCACTCTCACTGTCAAAAAGTTTTTTCAAATATCTAAACTCCCTTTCAGTTTCATTCCAAATCAGCACATAGAGCCACACATGGAACACACAGGGTGATTTGCAGGCATGACTGGCCCAATTTTAACAAGTCCATCTGAAACCGCTCTTATATTCATCTTCTCATCCAAACAAAGTAAATCACAAAAGTTTACATACCCTGGCAGAATTTTTGCTTTCTTGGCCTTTTTTTTTACAGAATATGAATGACAGCACCACGTTTTTCTCCACTCATGGTTAGTGGTTGGGTGAAGCCATTTATTGTCAAACTACTGTGTTTTCTTTTTTAACCAAGGGGGAGAACAGCTGCACTCAACGAGACTTGTAGAATTGCAATAAAGAGTTTGTGTTTATTGCATGTTCAGGTAATGAATAGTGTTGAGCATTCCGATACTGCAAGTAGCGGGTATCGGCCGATATTTGCTGTATCGGAATTCCAATCCCGAGTTCCGATATTTTTGCGATATCGGAAATCGGAATCGGCGTGAGCGGTGTGTATGGTTCCAAGGGTCTGGAGGAGAGGAGACTCTCCTTCAGGCCCTGGGATCCATATTCATGTAAAAAATAAAGAATAAAAATAAAAAATATGGATATACTCACCCCTCTGGCGAACCCTGGCTGTCACCGCTGCTAGTGTCTGCCTCTGTTCCTAAGAATGCAGTGAGTGAAGGACCTTCCATGACATCACGGTCACGTGAGCGGTCAAGTGACCGGTCACCTGACCGCGATGTCATCAAAGGTCCTTCATTCACTGCATTCTTAGGGACGGAGGCAGACGCTCGCAGCGGTGACAGCCAGGGTCCTTCGAAGGGGTGAGTATATCCATATTTTTTATTTTTATTCTTTATTTTTTACATGAATATGGATCCCAGGGCCTGAAGGAGAGTTTCCTCTCCTTCAGACCCTGGGAACCATCCAGGATACCTTCCGATATTTGTGTCCCATTGACTTGCATTGGTATCGGGTATAGGTATCGGCGATATCCGATATTTTTTGGATATCGGCCAATACCATCAGATACCGATACCTTTGAATATCGGAAGGTATCACTCAACACTAGTAATGAATGATCACCAGAGGGAGAACAAATAAGTGAAAACAAGGTAACGTTTCGACCCTATCTGGGTCTTTGTCAAACCTCAGTTAAGAGAGGGGGGAATCAAACACAAATTGGTCCAAGTAGAAAGAAAACAGAGGTCCCCTCTGGGGCTCCTCCATGGTTTGTGTGAAGTATGGGCGCCCTGTCGACATCTGTGGTGAAGATAGACTTGACACTAGTTCAAGACTAAACACCTACTATGAAGAAAAAACTCTGCTAGCCAACAAGAATTTTTATTTTGATATGCACAATAGTAAGAGCACATATTGAGTTTGTAGAACAGGTTTTTTTTTTACAGAACAGAGTGATGAAAGTGTTTAAGAAAAATTACATATTGTGCAAACCTGTTGAAACATTATGTTCATATGATTTATTGCATTATTTTATTAAAACAAATTGTGTTTTACTCTTTAAAACAAAAACATTAATACATAAAGACAAAAATTGTACAAAAACAGTGAACTAAAATCATCCCAAATTGATCTTTCATTGTTTGTGCAGTTTTTCATTAAGGCAGCGTCTGGAGGAGAGAAGGTTTTTCCACCAACATAGAAGAGGATTCTTTACTGTTAGGGCAGTGAGAATCTGGAATTGCTTGCCTGAGGAGGTGGTGATGGCGAACTCAGTCGAGGGGTTCAAGAGAGGCCTGGATGTCTTCCTGGAGCAGAACAATATTGTATCATACAATTATTAGGTTCTGTAGAAGGACGTAGATCTGGGTATTTATTATGATGGAATATAGGCTGAACTGGATGGACAAATGTCTTTTTTCGGCCTTACTAACTATGTTACTATGTTACTATGTTACATGCAGTGGGACTGAGCCGCTGCGGCTCTTGACCTTCTTGTTCAAGAATCAATTAATTTAGCAGGGAAACAATTGTTTCACCCACAAAACCATGTGGCAGTTACAATTCATTGAACGTTTTGATGGTAACACAACTGTCATTCTGAAAAAATTAAGTACTGTAATTCTAAATATGCAGTATAATAATCACATTAATAATAATTCAGGCCCTCTGGAGTTTTTGGCCATGAGCTTGTCCATTGCATGTAATCGCAGTCTAAGATAATGAACATTTCTGATATGCATTCACCCAACATATTGAAGCATGGCACAGCTTGAAAATTGTTTCTCAAAAGGTCACATTTTCTCCCGGTTCTAGCAAAGTAACTTTTTACCTTACAATTTAAGTAAGTGTGCTATAATCTCTCCCTGCCACATTGATCCATTTTGGGGCAGGGTCTGGCAGGGTTTGGGCTGCATAATGAGTCTTATTAGGTAGCAGCAGAAAAAGGCCCTCAAGCTGGTGAGGTTCACTCTTTTGAAGCCACTTGGAACTTGAAGCCAAAGGGTTTTTATATAAAAAAAATGAATAGTTTTTTTTTCACTGGTTGCACAGTACCAAAAACAAAACCATAGACACACAATCCCTAGCCTTGTCCAGGCGCTAACTAAACAATACGGACTCTGGCTACTCAGGCAGAGCTGAGTTAGTCTCAGTTCGGTCTCACAAAACATCTGTAGTCCATAGCAACCAGTGACACTTGCAGTTTGGTGCACATGGCCTGCACAGTCTCCTGTCACAGAGATTCTGGCTTGTCTCTCCAGCTCCAACACAACTCACTCTGGTCAGCTCCCCCAGCTGACCGACCAGTGGACACATGGCCTGGTTTTAGTCATAGCTATCTAGGTGCACTTAATCAGGACCTGTAGTGCTAGGATTTAACCCTGGCTTTCCTACACTACTTTCCTAGCCTACTAATTGCACACAAATTTTTTTTTTTTTACTTTTTGAATGTTTATAAGAAAATGCACTTAATTTTTTATGTTCCTTCTATACAAAACAGAAAAATAGTAGCAGCAAGCCGGTGTTTTGCTTTTTTAAAAGTTCCGTGACTGCTGCCACATCGAAGGTACGTACGTTGTTAGGTTCTTGTCTGCATTAATAATTCAGTGAGGTGTGTGTGTTATAGCAACTGCAATAACTGGGATTTAATAGATTTTATAGTTCTTAGAAGCTAATTTAAGGGGTGAAACACTTTCATTTTTTTTAGAGGTGGAGGGTGGAAGTAGGCAAAAATCAAAATGTAATACTTACCTCAATGATTTCCTGCCGCCCCTGTTCAACCTTTGCTTGATTCCTGACCAGTCTTGACTTCCCGCTGTAGTGATGAAATCCTCGAAAAGGAACATATGATTTTGGCAGCCAATCACCAGTTGCAGTAGGCCCCCTGCAGCCAATAACTGACTGCAGCGGTTACATATTACTGTGTTGGTATGTAGAAGTACAGTCCATGCCGTCCACATACGAGTAGGATACACTGCTTAGTAAACTTGTACTGTCCTTTTATTTAATTATAGAATATTCTTAGTCTGCTGAAAAAATGTCTGGCTTGGTATTTCATGTGCTGTGTGTATCCATGGTAATGAATTGTCTGGGAAATATATTCTTACTGAACGGAAATATAATTAACTTTTAAGTTTTTTTTTCCAGAATTCAGCTAGTTGATTCAGCCAGTTCATTGTCATAGCTACCAGTTATACAATACATTGTTTAGCAGATTTTTACATAGAGTACTATGTGCACTCTTTCAAAAATATATAATTTTTGGACAAAAAGGTTGTACCAAAGCTGCTAAATGTTGCATTCACAGCGCCCCCCTGTACTGACTGACAGCCAGCTCTAATGATGGGTAAGCTGTCAGTCAGCGCCGGGGGGTTGGTTACAGCTGCCACTCTCTATATACAGCAGTGACTGAACCCGCGCTGGTGCCGCCCCTATGACTGAAACCCAAATGTTTCGGAGAGAATTAAGGTTCATTTTCTCCGGGCAGCAGGGATCTAAATGTGGGCAATGGGCAGTTTCAGAACGCTATTAACCTGCAGATTTACTCCATATCTGCAGGAGAAAAGCGTTTTTTTTTCACGTGACATGTTCCCTTTAAACACACTGTCCAGGACAGTCTTTTAAAATAGTGCACTTTTTTTCACCTTGATTGTAAAAAAATGTAAGGCATCCATGATTTTTTTGAAGATGAAAAAACTTAAATTGTTTTGACTGTAATTATCATCATTTTCCAGTTTAAAGGGAACCTGTCAGCAAGATTGTGGTGAGTAACCTACAGACAGTGTCAGGTCGGCACCGTTGTACTGATTAAAATGATATCTTGGGTGATAAAATCCGTCTTGTGGTTGTTTAATCTTTATTTTTAGGTTTTAGTTAATTATATGCTCGTGCTCCAGGGCGGCCTGTGGGGGGGGTCTACATGTGGTTTCCTTATTAGGTATTAATCTGTATGACTTATGACAGGTCATTGACCCCTCAGTGACCTACCCCCTATTTTACATACTGAATATGGTATGTTTTGAAAAACAATATGACGGCACATTTTGCTAGAGAAAAAAAAATTGTCTCCACCAAGATCGCGTCGGCGGCGCCTGTGCAGTAGCATCTATCGGTTCATGATCATGCTACAGCGCAGGCGCCGCTGCCTGTCTGCTGAATGTGAATTTTTTTAATAAAAAAATTTCAAAATGGCGCTGGTAGCGCCTGCGCAGTAGCAGCTATTGAATCACCAATAGCTGTTACTGCGCAGGAGCGACCGGCGCCATTGTCAAATGGATTTTTTTTATGAATATCGGGAAAACAGCAAACAAATTCATTATATACACAGTACATGTGCAATCAGGCTGCACCGCCGATTCCTGCCTGCAGAAGGTTTTTTTTTACCCAAGATAAATATAATATTCATTATGTAAACTAGAGGGCAGGTCACTGAGGGATTTTGCTTGTTCATGAAGCGATGACTGGTATGTTTGCCCATGGTGATAATCATCGAACAATCATACAGCGAGCATTCTAACAAGCTCTCATCCCGCAGTATCAAGTTAGGTTAAAGAGTTTTAATTATGTAGATAAAACTTGTGTTTTACAGTTATATCTTGATAGTTTTGATGTCCCCCGGTACAGAATGAAGAAGGTGGACAGTCATATGAAGCAACGACTCTAGGGTATTCTATCAGTGACACCAATTTAAGTTATTTTAACACAGGATCTGATATTTTCATATATTTGATTTGCTCACTCAGTTACGTTTTTAATATCCAGTTGGTCTCTCAATATTACTCTTTGTGAGATAGCCCTTCTGTCACTAGAAGGGATATTTATTGATTCATTTTATGTTGCTGATTACATCACGGATGATAAAATACTTTTTGTCTTAAGAGCTTTTTCCCTTTTTATTTGGAATGATAAAAATGCTTATTTTAATATTATGAGTATAATGCTTTTCTGACAAAGAATTTCAAAGTAAGTTCATCAGGTTTAAAAGATCTGTTACAGAAAGCATGCAGTTTGCGTTGTGAAATCTGAATCCGGTTTGCATTCTAGAACTTTGACATCCTTTCCACTTACATAATAATAATAATAATAATAATAATAATAACAATAATAATTTTATTTATATAGTGCCAACATATTCCACAGCGCTTTGTGCTTTACATCAAAATTAGTAGCTCAATAAAAGGAAAAACTGATGCAATCCATGACGAATGTGCCATTATTTAAACAACTTTTTAACTAATCTGTCATCTTTTTGGACCCTATATGGTTGCACATTACAGGTTTGTGTGCGCTCCATGTGTCTCCATGAGATGCAGTATTTTCTCCTTGAAACAGTGTTTCTAAAGGAGAATAGTTTTGTAATATGGCATGTGATAAAGAGTGTTTTCTATTTCTATTGTTTTATTCCTGAACAAGTGAATCCATTAGAGAGAAACTCTGTTGTGCTCCTCTGATTAGTATGAACCTTGAGTCCACGAACACTAAACAATAGAACAACGGAACACATTACAAAAAGGAACGATTGTGATTGTTCCCATATCTTTTTGTACATTTTTCTCCATTATTTGAAGAAATAATCACCTTAACCTCCCACACTCTGAGACTACATGCCAGGTCCTTGAGTCAGCTCTCTGAAAAACTAAAACCCTGAAGACTGAGTTTGGTGATTGGATAACATATGGCTATAAGCCATAATCATCAACATTAACAGAAATAAACACTTGAAATAGATCACTCTGTTGGTAATGACTCTAATATCTATTATACGAGTTTCACTTTTTGTATTGAAGAACTGAAATAATTTAACTTTTTGATGATATTCTAATTTTGTGAGAAGCACCCTTATTTACAAATTACCATAGGAAATAATATAATTTATCTCAGGACTGTAGGTAAAACTTATTTATTCCTATTAATAGTCTAATCATTTTATATAATATATACTACACAATTGATTAAAACCACGTTGCAGGACTGATCAGCTATTGAAATATTGCAAATATTTGGTGCAACTCATTATGACCTTTCACAGGTTTGAAATAACAATTTGTTGTAATAGCACTAGTAGCTGTCATGATCCGTTCCAGGGTTTATTAGTGTCTGCCCTTTTTTCTGGACAGGTCATGTCAAGAGTTAACTTTGCTCTGCCTCATTCTGGGTTCAGGTTTGCTATTTAGCTCCCATGAATCTTGCTGGCAGTGTCAGCTATAGTTCTGCCTTCGGTGTGTTAACCTGACCCTGCTGGTAGCTCTTGATTTGCCCTGCTGTGAACCCTGACTTGTCCTGTGTCTGTTAGCTCCCTCTGTCTGCCCTTTTCCCAGTATTTCTCAGTCTGTTTGTCTGCTTGATTCTCCGGTTCTGATCTCCTGGCTTGGTTATTTACTTCGTTGCTGTTTGTCCCTATTGTACTGAATATTGCCCATTCTGGTTTACTGATCTCTGGCTACCTTCTGACTATCCTTCTGTCTAATCCTATTATACTGTCGTGCTATCTCGTGCTTTTGACTCGGCTTGTCTGACTTGGTGGCGTCTGTTCTGCTGTCCTGTGTGTGCAGTCTCACTTTCCTCTCAAGCTCCCACTGGTGGAGGTTGCGCTGTACTGCACTGCAGCAGCCTGACAGTAGCCATCCACATGTGCTGGTATTGAAAAATGTAAAAACACCATTCATAGCCTCCCCAACATATTTTGCCCGCCAACATCATCTGGGGGATTAGGCTATATCAAGAAGATTACTTTCATCCCCCTGATGATGCCGGTTGGCGAAACATGACAGAAAAGACAATTCACAGTTTTGTTCTGCGCTAAGCAAAATTAAGATCCTTGATCTAACATTATAAATTAGCATTTTTTTTTACTTAAAAAATGCACATTGGCTTCTTTCTCAAGTGTTAAAACCAACTTTAATAGGCAAAATATGTCGGAGAGGCTGTAAGGAGTAGTTTTAAATTATGTTTGAGTGACTTTCAGCTGTTAAAGTGAATTAAGATTTATTCCTGACAAGGACTCCAGCTGTTTCAGTATACACAAATATTAACATATAATTACTCAAAATGCCAGCACATGTAAATGGCTACTAGTTATTGTATAACGAATTATGAAAGGTCTTAGTTGGCAAAACAAAATGATATAGGGGCAGATACCCTAATTCAAGTGATGTGTCACTTACTGGGTTCTGTATTGTTGTTTCAATAAAATCAGTGTATTGTCCACAGGAGATTATCACTGGAATACTAGTAGTCTCATGACACCTAGTCCATCTGTCCTGTGTAACCCCGCCCACCACACAGTGTACTCAGAAAGCTGCCAATCAGTGGTGTGGGCGGAGTTATACAGAGCTCAGCATTCAGAGAACTGCTAGATCTGCAGCAAAGAAAACAACGATTTCATCAAAACTACGGCATACAGACCAGCAAATGACATATCGCTGGAATGAGGGTCCCCCCTTTATATCATGCTGCTTTCTGATAACATAGCAAAGACCTGTTCACAGGTTCCCTTTAATAAGTTTAAGTAAGGTTCAGTTTTTTTTTACAGTGGCAATTTGTAAGTAGTGGTGATTTTATTAAACTCCGTAGACGGATGAAAGTTCTCAATCTCAAATGAATCTGATTTTAATTCAAAACTGAATGAATTTAGAGCCGAACATAGAGACGTCATTAATACGCTGCAGAGTAAAATGACGAAAATCCAATTGTAAGTCATGCAAATCTTGTTAAACAGATGATTGCAACTATTCCCCAACATTTACTTGAAGTGGTTTTACAACTCAACCTCCGTCGTTTAAAGAGGTCTTCCTTGGCTCAGCCTACACAGTTCGGTAATTAATTGCACACAGGTGCACATTAGTTTGATAAATGCCTCGCGTTCTGTAGGATTTTGATGCGACATGACTGTGTGCCCCGTGGTAATTTGTGTCAATGTGTATAATGAATCATAGATGTTTTACACATTTAGAATCGAGCATCTCCACTTAGTCATACTGCCTTGTAAACGTGGATGACTCTTTGTAGGCGCCATGCATTGAATGAACTTTAACAATGCATCCACTTTATTATTTCCCAAGATTATGAAGCTGTAAAATGAAATGCCTTGTCTCTAGTGCTTACTTATGAATCAAAAGGAATTAGGAAAAACAGGACTGGAAAATTAATGCTGCGAATGTTATAAATAGATTTGGTGTTTTTTTTCCAGGTGGCGGCTTGTTACCGAATGTCTTTGGTTTATTTAGATACATATCTTCATCATTGATTTACATTCATGTTTGTGAATTCTTTCTATAAAGCACAGGTGTATAATCACTACTTCCAACTGTTTTACTCCTACACTTGCTGACAGATTACATTAATTTCACATCACTTCAATATACTATCTGAAAGTTTATAAAGAGGTCCTAGCAACATTAAAAAAAACCCAATAATATATGTAATTAAACTCAACGGAACTCAACGCTGGAAGTAGAATCCCATCATGCCACTAGCACTTTACCATAATCATGTCATGATTAAGAGCAGGTTAACCGCTCGAAAGGCATAAGTGCTGTACTTCATTTTATGATGTTATTCAATAAAGAAGATTTTACGCTCCATCCATGTGGCTGGAGTAAAGGTGCATTTTTGGATCTTCATTAGAATGCGACACAATAACATGGTCCGTGCCCTGTTTTAAGCCTGTCTATACTCAGTGAGCTGGTACACTGTTTGCTTTTTGAACACCTTCTCATAATCCTTAGCAGCATATAGAGCCACAAGATCTTGCTACTTAAAGGAGTAGTGCAGACTTTGAAACTGCAGATTTGTGAATTCCCACAGTACGTGCTGTCAGGATTTTCCAATGCCGGGAGCGGGTGGTCATATTACCGCAACTATGCGATTTTCATACTTCGGGTCACATTCCCACTAGACATGCTCGGGCCTCACTCGATTCACTTGTACTGAGTGAGGCTGCACATGTCTAGTCGGCATGTGGCCACATGTATACAGATCTCATCTACTGAGACCTCTGGATCAGTGTTAGAACATCTGATGTAACTGTGAGATCTTGTGGCTTAGGATCTATATGCCACTGGGGATTATTGGAAGATACCAGGGGTATGACCAGACTCTCCTCACACCAAGGTTCTTTACCATCTCCATTTGCACTCAGTGGCATATAAACTTAATTTTTTTTTGCATTATTTAATCCCCGTTTTTCATTTTTGCTCCTTCCTTTTCATTGTTCATATTTTTTCCATTTGCATAGCTGTATGAAGCCAAGGTTTTTGCAGGACAAGCTGTACTTTTGAATTACTCTATTCTCTGTGCCAAATAATGTACTGAAAAGTGGGGTAAAATTTTCCAAGTAGACTGAAATGTTGAAAAAAAAATTCCACCAATGGATTACAGTGGTACCAAGTTTATAAAGCATTTTTTGTTTAAATTCACTGCTTATAAAAAATTCTTAGCTGTTTCTAAATTTTTTTTTTATATTTGTCACCATTTTCTGAGATTCATAACTAGAGTTGAGCGACCTTGACCTTTTTAGAGTCGAGCTGGGTTTCGCGAAACCCGACTATCTCAAAAGTCGGGTCGAGTGAAATCGGCCGATTATGACGTAAAGTCGGGATCGACCGAAACACGAAACCCAATGCAAGTCAATGGGGCAGCATAGTCGGCAGTGAGTGGGGGCCAGGAAAACACCTAGAGTGCCCATTTTAATGTCAAAACCATCCATTCTTCTTAATGAAGCTTGTCAAGCATAATTTACCTTATAATAATTGGAAGGCATTTGAAATTGGGGGTCATTTGGCTAAAGTTGTGGTGGGTAGGGCTGGTTCAAGTAATTAGTGGGCCCAGGAAATCTGGACCACGTCACGGCAGTGGAGCAGGGAGAGGTAAGTATTTCAACTTTGCAAGTGCTGTGAACCTGAGCAAGCAGGGGGGGCCCACTCGTTGGCATTGGCACTGGCACAGGGCCCCTCAAAGTACAGCGGTGTGTTTGCACGGCGGGGGCGCCTCCCACCGGCAGCAACACTTTTGCGTACCATGAGAGGCCCTGTGCCAGTGACGTCGCCAACTAGTATTCCTCCCCCCACCTGATGAAGGAACCTGCACTTTCATCTGCACCTTCCTGTTTGTCCCCGTGTAAGGTGGTATGGTATGCGGGAAGGGGGACCTGACTTTCAGCAGGGTCACAATCTTGCAGTGTAGCGTGCACGGGAAATGTTGCGTTATGGGTCAATGTACCAGCAGACTCATCTATCACTGGCTGGGCAATGGGCAGGATGAGGAGGAAACACAGATATAGGCCCAAAGAATAAAGTGGGCTAAATGCAGTTCAAAATTGGTAACACAGGACTAATCAGGGGGCATTGCAGTGGAGGACAACTGGAATGAGAGGCTGACACAGAGAGTAGGCCCAAATCAGTAAGTAGTCGAAATGCAGTTCAAAATTGGCAACAGTAGTAAACAGGCGGCACAGCTTTGTTCAGTGGAGGAGAACAGCAAGGAGTGGCAGACACCGATAGTAGGCCCCAACCCAACTAGTAGGCCAAATGCAGTCTAACATTAACAACTACTTAACGAGCGCCTGAAAACGGAATTTTAGGACAGGAAACCAGGAGAACACAAGGAGCGGCAGACACCGATAGTAGGCCCCAAACCAACTAGTACGCCAAATGCAGTTGTTCCGTTTAACCACAATTTAATGAGAGCCTGAAGATAGAAGTTCAGGAAAGGCAACCTGGAGAACACCTTGGAGTGGAACACACCATCTCTCTACACCCCATACCCAATTTGTAGGTCTAATGCAGCGTAGTTTCCAACAACTACTAAACGAGAGCATGATGATCGAAGCATTGGCGAGGAAACCTGGGGAACACCTTGGAGTGGAACACACCATCTCTCTACACCCCATACCCAATTTGTAGGCCTAATGCAGCGTAGTTTCCAACAACTACTAAACGAGAGCATGATGATCGAAGCATTGGCGAGGAAACCTGGGGAACACCTTGGAGTGGAACACACCATCTCTCTACAGTGGAACACACCATCTCTCTACACCCCATACCCAATTTGTAGGCCTAATGCAGCGTAGTTTCCAACAACTACTAAACGAGAGCCGGAAGATCGAAGCAATGGAGAGGAAACCTGGGGAACACCTTGGAGTGTAACACACCATCTCTCTACACCCCATACCCAATTTGTAGGCCTAATGCAGCGTAGTTTCCAACAACTACTAAACGAGAGCCGGAAGATCGAAGCAATGGAGAGGAAACCTGGGGAACACCTTGGAGTGTAACACACCATCTCTCTACACCCCATACCCAATTTGTAGGCCTAATGCAGCGTAGTTTCCAACAACTACTAAACGAGAGCCGGAAGATCGAAGCAATGGAGAGGAAACCTGGGGAACACCTTGGAGTGTAACACACCATCTCTCTACACCCCATACCCAATTTGTAGGCCTAATGCAGCGTAGTTTCCAACAACTACTAAACGAGAGCCGGAAGATCGAAGCAATGGAGAGGAAACCTGGGGAACACCTTGGAGTGTAACACACCATCTCTCTACACCCCATACCCAATTTGTAGGCCTAATGCAACGTAGTTTCCAACAACTACTAAACGAGAGCAGGAAGATCGAAGCAATGGAGAGGAAACCTGGGGAACACCTTGGAGTGTAACACACCATCTCTCTACACCCCATACCCAATTTGTAGGCCTAATGCAGCGTAGTTTCCAACAACTACTAAACGAGAGCATGATGATCGAAGCATTGGCGAGGAAACCTGGGGAACACCTTGGAGTGGAACACACCATCTCTCTACAGTGGAACACACCATCTCTCTACACCCCATACCCAATTTGTAGGCCTAATGCAGCGTAGTTTCCAACAACTACTAAACGAGAGCCGGAAGATCGAAGCTCAGGAAAGGCAACCTGGAGAACACCTTGGAGTGGAACACACCATCTCTCTACACCCCATACCCAATTTGTAGGCCCAATGCAGCGTAGTTTCCAACAACTACTAAACGAGAGCCGGAAGATCGAGGCAATGGAGAGGAAACCTGGGGAACACCTTGGAGTGTAACACACCATCTCTCTACACCCCATACCCAATTTGTAGGCCTAATGCAGCGTAGTTTCCAACAACTACTAAACGAGAGCATGATGATCGAAGCTCAGGAAAGGCAACCTGGAGAACACCTTGGAGTGGAACACACCATCTCTCTACAGTGGAACACACCATCTCTCTACACCCCATACCCAATTTGTAGGCCTAATGCAGCGTAGTTTCCAACAACTACTAAACGAGAGCCGGAAGATCGAAGCTCAGGAAAGGCAACCTGGAGAACACCTTGGAGTGGAACACACCATCTCTCTACACCCCATACCCAATTTGTAGGCCCAATGCAGCGTAGTTTCCAACAACTACTAAACGAGAGCCGGAAGATCGAAGCAATGGAGAGGAAACCTGGGGAACACCTTGGAGTGTAACACACCATCTCTCTACACCCCATACCCAATTTGTAGGCCTAATGCAGCGTAGTTTCCAACAACTACTAAACGAGAGCCGGAAGATCGAAGCAATGGAGAGGAAACCTGGGGAACACCTTGGAGTGTAACACACCATCTCTCTACACCCCATACCCAATTTGTAGGCCTAATGCAGCGTAGTTTCCAACAACTACTAAACGAGAGCCGGAAGATCGAAGCTCAGGAAAGGCAACCTGGGGAACACCTTGGAGTGTAACAAACCCTCTCTCTACACCACGGAAGGGCTGATTCTTAGGAAGGAAGGCTGTCGGAAAGAAGCAGGGCGCGTCCGAGGGTGATTATATTCTTATTAGGTATATACTCACCCTCGGACGCGCCCTGCTTCTTTATTTGTAATGAATGTTTATTTGCAATGTGGTTTTGACTTACTCTATTTTTTTGGTAAATAATGATTTTATTATTTTCATTGTTTTGCATCTTCTTGGCAATAATATAAAGAAGACGCGACAGGACAACACTCGGTGGATGCCATATCTGTGTTTAAAATTGAAAAAACCTTTCAGTTAACTACTTGCAGGAGAAAGTTATTGTAGCTGGTGGCCATTTTTAGTAGTGTACCAGATTTTTGTTGTATGTGTTTGTTTTTAATGTTAAAATGTCTGCATTTGATATCTCTCCAGTATTTTCTTTTTTATAAGCAAAATACTTATTTTTATATTTTCTGATGTTGGTTCCAGGGGTACACGGGCAGCAGTGGTGTGGTCAGTGGAGGCCTAGTGGAAGGAGTGACCGCAGACAGGCATCGAAGGCCTAAAATAATAACACATGGCTGTAGGCAATTTTAAATTGGTTACAGGGGTACACGGGCAACAGTGGTGTGGTCAGTGGAGGCCTAGTGGAAGGAGTCACCGCAGACAGGCATCGAAGGCCTAAAATAATAACACATGGCTGTAGGCAATTTTAAATTGGTTACAGGGGTACACGGGCAGCAGTGGTGTGGTCAGTGGAGGCCTAGTGGAAGGAGTGACCGCAGACAGGCATCGAAGGCCTAAAATAATAACACATGGCTGTAGGCAATTTTAAATTGGTTCCAGGGGTACACGGGCAGCAGTGGTGTGGTCAGTGGAGGCATATTGTAAGGAGTGACCGCAGACAGGCATCGAAGGCCTAAAATAATAACACATGGCTGTAGGCAATTTTAAATTGGTTCCAGGGGTACACGGGCAGCAGTGGTGTGGTCAGTGGAGGCCTAGTGGAAGGAGTCACCGCAGACAGGCATCGAAGGCCTAAAATAATAACACATGGCTGTAGGCAATTTTAAATTGGTTACAGGGGTACACGGGCAGCAGTGGTGTGGTCAGTGGAGGCCTAGTGGAAGGAGTGACCGCAGACAGGCATCGAAGGCCTAAAATAATAACACATGGCTGTAGGCAATTTTAAATTGGTTCCAGGGGTACACGGGCAGCAGTGGTGTGGTCAGTGGAGGCCTAGTGGAAGGAGTGACCGCAGACAGGCATCGAAGGCCTAAAATAATAACACATGGCTGTAGGCAATTTTAAATTGGTTCCAGGGGTACACGGGCAGCAGTGGTGTGGTCAGTGGAGGCCTAGTGGAAGGAGTCACCGCAGACAGGCATCGAAGGCCTAAAATAATAACACATGGCTGTAGGCAATTTTAAATTGGTTCCAGGGGTACACGGGCAGCAGTGGTGTGGTCAGTGGAGGCCTAGTGGAAGGAGTGACCGCAGACAGGCATCGAAGGCCTAAAATAATAACACATGGCTGTAGCCAATTTTAAATTGGTTCCAGGGGTACACGGGCAGCAGTGGTGTGGTCAGTGGAGGCCTAGTGGAAGGAGTGACCGCAGACAGGCATCGAAGGCCTAAAATAATAACACATGGCTGTAGGCAATTTTAAATTGGTTCCAGGGGTACACGGGCAGCAGTGGTGTGGTCAGTGGAGGCCTAGTGGAAGGAGTCACCGCAGACAGGCATCGAAGGCCTAAAATAATAACACATGGCTGTAGGCAATTTTAAATTGGTTCCAGGGGTACACGGGCAGCAGTGGTGTGGTCAGTGGAGGCCTAGTGGAAGGAGTGACCGCAGACAGGCATCGAAGGCCTAAAATAATAACACATGGCTGTAGGCAATTTTAAATTGGTTACAGGGGTACACGGGCAGCAGTGGTGTGGTCAGTGGAGGCCTAGTGGAAGGAGTCACCGCAGACAGGCATCGAAGGCCTAAAATAATAACACATGGCTGTAGGCAATTTTAAATTGGTTACAGGGGTACACGGGCAGCAGTGGTGTGGTCAGTGGAGGCCTAGTGGAAGGAGTGACCGCAGACAGGCATCGAAGGCCTAAAATAATAACACATGGCTGTAGGCAATTTTAAATTGGTTCCAGGGGTACACGGGCAGCAGTGGTGTGGTCAGTGGAGGCATATTGTAAGGAGTGACCGCAGACAGGCATCGAAGGCCTAAAATAATAACACATGGCTGTAGGCAATTTTAATTTGGTTCCAGGGGTACACGGGCAGCAGTGGTGTGGTCAGTGGAGGCCTAGTGGAAGGAGTGACCGCAGACAGGCATCGAAGGCCTAAAATAATAACACATGGCTGTAGGCAATTTTAAATTGGTTACAGGGGTACACGGGCAGCAGTGGTGTGGTCAGTGGAGGCCTAGTGGAAGGAGTGACCGCAGACAGGCATCGAAGGCCTAAAATAATAACACATGGCTGTAGGCAATTTTAAATTGGTTCCAGGGGTACACGGGCAGCAGTGGTGTGGTCAGTGGAGGCCTAGTGGAAGGAGTCACCGCAGACAGGCATCAAAGGCCTAAAATAATAACACATGGCTGTAGGCAATTTTAAATTGGTTCCAGGGGTACACGGGCAGCAGTGGTGTGGTCAGTGGAGGCCTAGTGGAAGGAGTGACCGCAGACAGGCATCGAAGGCCTAAAATAATAACACATGGCTGTAGGCAATTTTAAATTGGTTCCAGGGGTACACGGGCAGCAGTGGTGTGGTCAGTGGAGGCCTAGTGGAAGGAGTCACCGCAGACAGGCATCAAAGGCCTAAAATAATAACACATGGCTGTAGGCAATTTTAAATTGGTTCCAGGGGTACACGGGCAGCAGTGGTGTGGTCAGTGGAGGCCTAGTGGAAGGAGTCACCGCAGACAGGCATCGAAGGCCTAAAATAATAACACATGGCTGTAGGCAATTTTAAATTGGTTACAGGGGTACACGGGCAGCAGTGGTGTGGTCAGTGGAGGCCTAGTGGAAGGAGTGACCACAGACAGGCATCGAAGGCCTAACATAACAAAAATGTCAATACAATGGTATTGTCAGTGGCAGGCATTGAAGGATGTCAGCGCATAGACTAAACATTGGTGGAGCTGTGAGATAATTTTGCAAGTGGTAGAGCACTGTTTGAGCTGGGGTGGGGGGAAACTGTCTTGTGGCCGGCGGTACAGGCCCAGGGCCCCTCATATTACAACGGTGTGTCTGACGTTGGGTGCGCACCACCACCGCCAGAGACACTTTATTGTACTAGGAGGGACCCAGTGGCAGTGCCGTCGACCAAAAGCGGGCTCACCCACCTCTTCAGACAAACTGCACTCTCACGGGTGCTGTCGCCAAGTGTCGATACCACGGCCCCGTGTGGGGAGTTTGGCCATTTAGTGAGGTGTAAACATGTCGTATGCTGGACAATCAGGTGCAGAAAATTACGAGATTGGAAAAGGCATTCAGAATAGTCCACAGGCAAGACCTTTTCATAGGAAAGCTAGGTGTCAGCCGGGCAAGGTGGGGCAAAAGATTTCGAAATCCAGTTGTGGTTCATTTTAATGAAGGTTAGATCATCTACATTTTGGGTAGCCAGACGAGTCCTTTTTTCTGTTAGTATTGAACCTGCAGCACTGAATACTCTTTCTGATAGGACACTAGCTGCCGGGCAAGCAAGCTCCTGCAATGCATATTCTGCCAATTCTGGCCAGGTGTCTAATTTTGATGCCCAGTAATCAAATGGGAATGACGGTTGAGGGAGAACATCGATAAGGGATGAAAAATAGTTTGTAACCATACTGGACAAATGTTGTCTCCTGTCACTTTGAATTGATGCTGCAGTACCTGTCCTGTCTGCGGTCATAGCAAAATCACTCCACAACCTGGTCAGAAACCCCTCTGGCCAACGCCACTTCTGATTTCTGCCCCTCTAACTCCTCTGGTCTGCTGGCCCCTGCAGCTCGTGTGAGAACGATCACGGGCGCTGTGTGCAGGGAATGCCAGAAGCAAACGGTCAACAAGAGTTGATTGTTTGGTTGCTAATATTAGTTCCAAGTTCTTATGTGGCATTATATTTTGCAATTTGCCTTTATAGCGAGGATCAAGGAGGCAGGCCAACCAGTAATCGTCATCATTCATCATTTTAGTTATGCGTGTGTCCCTTTTGAGGATACGTAAGGCATAATCCGCCATGTGGGCCAAAGTTCCAGTTCTCAAATCTGCGGTTGTGCTTGGTTGAGGGGCAGTTTCAGGCAAATCCACGTCACTTGTGTCCCTCAAAAAACCAGAACCCGGCCTTGCCGCGCCACCAATTTCCAGTGGCCCCGGAAAAGCTTCCTCATTAAAAATATAATCATCCCCATCATCCTCCTCGTCCTCCTCCTCCTCTTCACCCGCTACCTCGTCCTGTACACTGCCCTGGCCAGACAATGGCTGACTGTCATCAAGGCTTTCCTCTTCCTCAGCTGCAGACGCCTGATCCTTTATGTGCGTCAAACTTTGCATCAGCAGACGCATTAGGGGGATGCTCATGCTTATTATGGCGTTGTCTGCACTAACCAGCCGTGTGCATTCCTCAAAACACTGAAGGACTTGACACATGTCTTGAATCTTCGACCACTGCACACCTGACAACTCCATGTCTGCCATCCTACTGCCTGCCCGTGTATGTGTATCCTCCCACAAAAACATAACAGCCCGCCTCTGTTCACACAGTCTCTGAAGCATGTGCAGTGTTGAGTTCCACCTTGTTGCAACGTCTATGATTAGGTGATGCTGGGGAAGGTTCAAAGAACGCTGATAGGTCTGCATACGGCTGGAGTGTACGGGCGAACGGCGGATATGTGAGCAAAGTCCACGCACTTTGAGGAGCAGGTCGGATAACCCCGGATAACTTTTCAGGAAGCACTGCACCACCAGGTTTAAGGTGTGAGCCAGGCAAGGAATGTGTTTCAGTTGGGAAAGGGAGATGGCAGCCATGAAATTCCTTCCGTTATCACTCACTACCTTGCCTGCCTCAAGATCTACAGTGCCCAGCCACAACTGCGTTTCTTTCTGCAAGAACTCGGACAGAACTTCCGCGGTGTGTCTGTTGTCGCCCAAACACTTCATAGCCAATACAGCCTGCTGACGTTTGCCAGTAGCTGCCCCATAATGGGAGACCTGGTGTGCAACAGTGGCAGCTGCGGATGGAGTGGTTGTGCGACTGCGGTCTGTGGACGAGCTCTCGCTTCTGCAGGAGGACGAAGAGGAGGAGGAGGGGGTGCGAACGGCTACAGCCAATTGTTTCTTAGACCGTGGGCTAGGCAGAACTGTCCCAAACTTGCTGTCCCCTGTGGACCCTGCATCCACCACATTTACCCAGTGTGCCGTGATGGACACGTAACGTCCCTGGCCATGCCTACTGGTCCATGCATCTGTTGTCAGGTGCACCTTTGTGCTCACAGATTGCCTGAGTGCATGGACGATGCGCTCTTTAACATGCTGGTGGAGGGCTGGGATGGCTTTTCTGGAAAAAAATTGTCGACTGGGTAGCTCGTAGCGTGGTACAGCGTAGTCCATCAGGGCTTTGAAAGCTTCGCTTTCAACTAACCGGTAGGGCATCATCTCTAACGAGATTAGTCTAGCTATGTGTGCGTTCAAACCCTGTGTACGCGGAGGCGAGGCTAAGTACTTCCTTTTTCTAACCATAGTCTCATGTAGGGTGAGCTGGACTGGAGAGCTGGAGATCGTGGAACTAGCGGGGGTGCCGGTGGACATGGCAGACTGAGAGACGGTGGGAGATGGTATTGTTGCCACTGGTGCCCTAGATGCAGTGTTTCCTACTACGAAACTGGTGATTCCCTGACCCTGACTGCTTTGGCCTGGCAAAGAAACCTGCACAGATACTGCAGGTGGTGCGGAAAATGGTGGCCCTACACTGCCGGAAGGGATGTTGCGTTGCTGACTAGCTTCATTGGCCGAGGGTGCTACAACCTTAAGGGACGTTTGGTAGTTAGTCCAGGCTTGCAAATGCATGGTGGTTAAATGTCTATGCATGCAACTTGTATTGAGACTTTTCAGATTCTGTCCTCTGCTTAAGGTAGTTGAACATTTTTGACAGATGACTTTGCGCTGATCAATTGGATGTTGTTTAAAAAAATGCCAGACTGCACTCTTTCTAGCATCGGATACCTTTTCAGGCATTGCAGACTGAGCTTTAACCGGATGGCCATGCTGTCCTCCAACAGGTTTTGGCTTTGCCACGCGTTTTGGGCAAGATACGGGCCCGGCAGATGGAACCTGTTGCGATGTTGATGCCTGCTGCGGCCCCTCCTCCTCCGCTTCAGAACTGCTGCCGCCTGCACCCTGTTCCCCCAATGGCTGCCAATCGGGGTCAAGAACTGGGTCATCTATTACCTCTTCTTGTAGCTCGTGTGCAACTTTGTCTGTGTCACCGTGTCGGTCGGTGGTATAGCGTTCGTGATGGGGCAACATAGTCTCATCAGGGTCTGATTCTTGATCAGCACCCTGCGAGGGCAATGTTGTGGTCTGAGTCAAAGGACCAGCATAGTAGTCTGGCTGTGGCTGTGCATCAGTGCACTCCATGTCAGATTCAACTTGTAATGGGCATGGACTGTTAACTGCTTCACTTTCTAAGCCAGGGACGGTATGTGTAAAGAGCTCCATGGAGTAACCCGTTGTGTCGCCTGCTGCATTCTTCTCTGTTGTTGTTTTTGCTGAAGAGGACAAGGAAGCGACTTGTCCCTGACCGTGAACATCCACTAACGACGCGCTGCTTTGACATTTACCAGTTTCACGAGAGGAGGCAAAAGAGCTAGAGGCTGAGTCAGCAAGATAAGCCAAAACTTGCTCTTGCTGCTCTGGCTTTAAAAGCGGTTTTCCTACTCCCAGAAAAGGGAGCGTTCAAGGCCTTGTGTAGCCAGACGACGAACCTGGCTCCACAGCTCCAGACTTAGGTGCAATATTTTTTTTCCCACGACCAGCTGATGCTCCACCACTACCACTACCCTCATTACCAGCTGACAATGAACGCCCCCGGCCACGACCTCTTCCACCATACTTCCTCATTGTTTTAAAAACGTAAACAAACTAACGGTATTTGTTGCTGTCACACAAATTACACGGTGAGCTATAACTTCAGTATGATTTAGCTACCCCTTTACAGGTGAGTGAGACCACAACGAAAATCAGGCACAATGTTACACACTCTGTTGTTGGTGGCAACAAATGAGAGAGATGCCACACACGCAGGACTGTCACTGAAGCACAAATGTAAATATTAATCTCCCACTGATTTGATTTTTTTTTTTTTTTAAGGGAGACTTTAGGAAAAAAAAATAATAGAATAAAATGATTTTTTCAGGAAGAATTTAGAAACCAAATAAAATAAAATGATTTTTTCAGGGAGAATTTAGAAAACAAATAAAACAAAAAAAGGCTTTCTATGGCCCACTGAGTGAGAGATGACGCACACAGGAGTCAGGAGTGGCACACAAGCCCAGAGGCCAATATTTATCTCCCACTGATTGATGTAGTGATTTTTTCAGGTAGATTTTGGAACCCAAATCAAGCTAAAAAAAATAATAGGCTTTCTATGGCCCACAATTGGAGAGAGAGAGAGAGAGATGGCACACCCAGGAGTCAAGACTGGCACACAAGCAGAAAGGGCAATATTAATCTCCCACTGATTTGTTTTTTTTTTGTTTCTTTCAGGGAGACTTTAGGAAAAAAAAAATAGAATAAAATGATTTTTTCAGGAAGAATTTAGAAACCAAATAAAATAAAATGATTTTTTCAGGGAGAATTTAGAAAACAAATAAAACAAAAAAAGGCTTTCTATGGCCCACTGAGTGAGAGATGACGCACACAGGAGTCAGGAGTGGCACACAAGCCCAGAGGCCAATATTTATCTCCCACTGATTGATGTAGTGATTTTTTCAGGTAGATTTTGGAACCCAAATCAAGCTAAAAAAATAATAGGCTTTCTAAGGCCCACAATTGGAGAGAGAGAGAGAGAGATGGCACACCCAGGAGTCAAGACTGGCACACAAGCAGAAAGGGCAATATTAATCTCCCACTGATTTGTTTTTTTTTTTTTTTTTTTTTCAGGGAGACTTTAGGAAAAAAAAAATAGAATAAAATGATTTTTTCAGGAAGAATTTAGAAACCAAAGAAAATAAAATGATTTTTTCAGGGAGAATTTAGAAAACAAATAAAACAAAAAAAGGCTTTCTATGGCCCACTGAGTGAGAGATGACGCACACAGGAGTCAGGAGTGGCACACAAGCCCAGAGGCCAATATTTATCTCCCACTGATTGATGTAGTGATTTTTTCAGGTAGATTTTGGAACCCAAATCAAGCTAAAAAAAATAATAGGCTTTCTATGGCCCACAATTGGAGAGAGAGAGAGAGATGGCACACCCAGGAGTCAAGACTGGCACACAAGCAGAAAGGGCAATATTAATCTCCCACTGATTTTTTTTTTTTTTTTTCAGGGAGACTTTAGGAAAAAAAAAATAGAATAAAATGATTTTTTCAGGAAGAATTTAGAAACCAAATAAAATAAAATGATTTTTTCAGGGAGAATTTAGAAAACAAATAAAACAAAAAAAGGCTTTCTATGGCCCACTGAGTGAGAGATGACGCACACAGGAGTCAGGAGTGGCACACAAGCCCAGAGGCCAATATTTATCTCCCACTGATTGATGTAGTGATTTTTTCAGGTAGATTTTGGAACCCAAATCAAGCTAAAAAAAATAATAGGCTTTCTATGGCCCACAATTGGAGAGAGAGAGAGAGATGGCACACCCAGGAGTCAAGACTGGCACACAAGCAGAAAGGGCAATATTAATCTCCCACTGATTTGTTTTTTGTTTTTTTTTTTTCAGGGAGACTTTAGGAAAAAAAAAAATAGAATAAAATGATTTTTTCAGGAAGAATTTAGAAACCAAAGAAAATAAAATGATTTTTTCAGGGAGAATTTAGAAAACAAATAAAACAAAAAAAGGCTTTCTATGGCCCACTGAGTGAGAGATGACGCACACAGGAGTCAGGAGTGGCACACAAGCCCAGAGGCCAATATTTATCTCCCACTGATTGATGTAGTGATTTTTTCAGGTAGATTTTGGAACCCAAATCAAGCTAAAAAAATAATAGGCTTTCTATGGCCCACAATTGGAGAGAGAGAGAGAGAGATGGCACACCCAGGAGTCAAGACTGGCACACAAGCAGAAAGGGCAATATTAATCTCCCACTGATTTGTTTTTTTGTTTTTTGTTTTTTCAGGGAGACTTTAGGAAAAAAAAAAAATAGAATAAAATGATTTTTTCAGGAAGAATTTAGAAACCAAAGAAAATAAAATGATTTTTTCAGGGAGAATTTAGAAAACAAATAAAACAAAAAAAGGCTTTCTATGGCCCACTGAGTGAGAGATGACGCACACAGGAGTCAGGAGTGGCACACAAGCCCAGAGGCCAATATTTATCTCCCACTGATTGATGTAGTGATTTTTTCAGGTAGATTTTGGAACCCAAATCAAGCTAAAAAAATAATAGGCTTTCTATGGCCCACAATTGGAGAGAGAGAGAGAGAGATGGCACACCCAGGAGTCAAGACTGGCACACAAGCAGAAAGGGCAATATTAATCTCCCACTGATTTGTTTTTTTTTTTTTTTTTTTTCAGGGAGACTTTAGGAAAAAAAAAAATAGAATAAAATGATTTTTCAGGAAGAATTTAGAAACCTAAGAAAATAAAATGATTTTTTCAGGGAGAATTTAGAAAACAAATAAAACAAAAAAAGGCTTTCTATGGCCCACTGAGTGAGAGATGACGCACACAGGAGTCAGGAGTGGCACACAAGCCCAGAGGCCAATATTTATCTCCCACTTTTTTTTTTTGTTCCAGGGAAAATTTATAAACCCAATAAAAAAAATAATAAATAGGCTTTCTATGGCCCACTATCTGAGAGACAGAGAGAGATGGCACGCTTAGGACTGGCACACAGAAGCCCAAAGGCCAATATTAATCTCCCTTTTTTTTTAAGGGAGAATTTATAAAACCAAAAAAAAATAAATACCGTATATACTTGAGTATAAGCCGACCCGAGTATAAGCCGACCCCCCTAATTTTGCCACAAAAAACTGGGAAAACTTATTGACTCGAGTATAAGCCTAGGGTGGAAATGCAGCATTTACCGGTGAATTTCAAAAATAAAAATAGATCATTATTTCCCCATAGCTGTGCCATATAGTGCTCTGCACCGTTCATATTTCCCCATAGGTGTGAACCATATAGTGCTCTGCACCGTTCATTGTGCCCCCTAGCTGTGCCATATACGGTGCTCTGCACCGTTCATTGTGCCCCATAGATGTGCCATATACGGTGCTCTGCACCGTTCACTGTGCCCCATAGCTGTGCCATATACGGTGCTCTGCACCGTTCACTGTGCCCCATAGCTGTGCTGTGCCATATACGGTGCTCTGCACCGTTCACTGTGCCCCATAGCTGTGCCATATACGGTGCTCTGCACTGTTCACTGTGCCCCATAGCTGTGCTGTGCCATATACGGTGCTCTGCACCGTTCACTGTGCCCCATACATAGCTGTGCTGTGCCATATACGGTGCTCTGCACCGTTCACTGTGCCCCATAGCTGTGCTGTGCCATATACGGTGCTCTGCACCGTTCATTGTGCCCCATAGCTGTGCTGTGCCATATACGGTGCTCTGCACCGTTCACTGTGCCCCATAGCTGTGCTGTGCCATATACGGTGCTCTGCACCGTTCACTGTGCCCCATAGCTGTGCTGTGCCATATACGGTGCTCTGCACCGTTCACTGTGCCCCATAGATGTTCCACATAAATTTGTGCCGCCGCTGCCGCAATAAAGAAAAAAAACCACATACTCACCTCCCTTGATTGCAGCTCCCGGCGTCTCGTTCCGGCGCCTCCATCTTCCCGGCGTCTCTGCTCTGACTGATCAGGCAGAGGGCGCCGCGCACACTATATGCGTCATCGCGCCCTCTGCCTGAACAGTCAGAGAGCAGAGACGCCGGGAAGATGGAGGCGCCGGCCGGGAAGATGGATCGGCGCCCGGCGGCTGGAACGAGGACAGGTGAATATGCTATACTCACCTAGTCCTGGCGATCCTCGCGCTGTCTCCTCCTGTCTTCGGTGCCGCAGCTTCTTTCTCTATCAGCGGTCACCGGCACCGCTGATTAGAGAAATGAATAAGCGGCTCCGCCCCTATGGGAGGTGGAGCCGCTTATTCATTTCTGTAATGAGCGGTCCCACGTGACCGCTGAAGAGAGGAAGAAGCTGCAGCGCCGAAGCCCGTGGGACGGCAGGGACAGCGCGAGGATCGCTGGGACTAGGTAAGTATACCTCAGCGCCCTCACCCCCTCACCCGCCGACCCCACCGCTACCGTGACTCGAGTATAAGCCGAGGGGGGCACTTTCAGCCCAAAAATTTGGGCTGAAAATCTCGGCTTATACTCGAGTATATACGGTAAGTAGGCTTTCTATGGCCCACTATTTGTGAGAGAGATGGCACGCTCAGGACTGGCACACAAGCCCAGAGGCCAATATTAATCTCCCACTTTTTTTTTTTTTTTCCAGGGAAAATTTATAAACCCATTAAAAAAAAATAAAAATAAATAGGCTTTCTATGGCCCACTATCTGAGAGAGAGAGATGGCACGCTTAGGACTGGCACACAAGCCCAAAGGCCAATATTAATCTCCCTTTTTTTTTAAGGGAGAATTTATAAAACCAAAAAAAAAAAAAATAAATAGGCTTTCTATGGCCCACTATTTGTGAGAGAGATGGCACGCTCAGGACTGGCACACAAGCCCAGAGGCCAATATTAATCTCCCACTTTTTTTTTTTTTTTCCAGGGAAAATTTATAAACCCATTAAAAAAAAAAATAAATAAATAGGCTTTCTATGGCCCACTATCTGAGAGAGAGAGATGGCACGCTTAGGACTGGCACACAAGCCCAAAGGCCAATATTAATCTCCCACTGATTGATTTATTGATTTTTTCAGGTAGAATTTAGAACCCAAATAAAGCAAAAAAAAAAAAAAAATGGGCTTTCTATGGCCCACTGAGTGAGTGATGATGCACACAGGAGTCAGGAGTGGCACACAAGCCCTGAGGCCAATATTTTTCTCCCACTGATTGATGTAGTGATTTTTTCAGGTAGATTTTAGAACCAAAATCAAGCAAAAAAATAAATAGGCTTTCTATGGCCCACTGAGTGAGAGATGATGCACACAGGAGTCAGGAGTGGCACACAAGCCCTGAGGCCAATATTTTTCTCCCACTGATTGATGTAGTGATTTTTTCAGGTAGATTTTAGAACCAAAATCAAGCAAAAAAATAAATAGGCTTTCTATGGCCCACTGAGTGAGAGATGATGCACACAGGAGTCAAGAGTGGCACACAAGCCCTGAGGCCAATATTTTTCTCCCACTGATTGATGTAGTGATTTTTTCAGGTAGACTTTATAACCCAAATCAAGCAAAAAAATAAATAGGCTTTCTATGGCCCACTGAGTGAGAGATGACACAGACAGGGATGGCACTCTAGCAGAAATGTCAATCTTAATCTCCCACAAAAAAAAAAAAAAAAACAGGGAGTGTCCAACAATTACTATCTCCCTGCAGTAATCTCAGCCAGGTATGGCAGGCAGCAATAAGGAGTGGACTGATGCACAAATTAAATAAAAAGTGTGTACAAACCAAAAAGATAGCTGTGCAGAAAGGAAGGAACAAGAGGATTTGTGCTTTGAAAAAAGCAGTTGGTTTGCACAGCGGCGTACACACAGCAATGCAGCTATCAGGGAGCCTTCTAGGGCAGCCCAATGAGCTACAGCGCTGAGGGAAAAAAAAAAATGTAGCTTCCACTGTCCCTGCACACAGAAGGTGGTGTTGGGCAGTGGAAATCGCTACAGAACAAGCGGTTTGGTGGTTAATGGACCCTGCCTAACGCTATCCCTGCTTCTGACGAAGCGGCAGCAACCTCTCCCTAAGCTCAGATCAGCAGCAGTAACATGGCGGTCGGCGGGAACGCCCCTTTATAGCCCCTGTGACGCCGCAGACAGCAAGCCAATCACTGCAATGCCCTTCTCTAAGATGGTGGGGACCAGGACCTATGTCATCACGCTGCCCACACTCTGCGTTTACCTTCATTGGCTGAGAAATGGCGCTTTTCGCGTCATTGAAACGCGACTTTGGCGCGAAAGTCGCGGACCGCATGGCCGACACCGCACAGGGGTCGGATCGGGTTTCATGAAACCCGACTTTGTCAAAAGTCGGCGACTTGTGAAAATGTTCGACCCGTTTCGCTCAACCCTATTCATAACTATTTCATTAATTAGGCGATGGATCTGTACAAAGGCCTGTTTTTTTTTTCGTTTTGGTGAACTGTAGTTTTAATTCATACCATTTTGTAGTACATAAAATGTACTGAAAAATAGTGATTTAAGTCTTTGTATGGGTATCGGATAGACTGGACTCTTACAGATGCGGCTATACAAAATGTTTTTTTTTCAGCTTTTTTCATATTTGGAAAGGAGGTTGATTTAAAGTTTTTTTTTACAATATTTTATAATATTTTGAAACATTCTCAAAGGAAATGATTACTTATATTTGGATCATTTATTATTTCTTAACACCTATTATTTTAAAAATGGTAATAGGTTCTGTATAAAGGGCATCATTCAAAAGCTTGTCACTTGTGTGTCTTGCTACTGTGAGACCAAGATACACTGATAGGATTCATGCCTAAAGTATGACGATACAGCGCTACATGGGACCTTTTGTGCCATCACATAACTTCCCTAACAGGGTCAATGCAGCCTTAAAGGGAACCTGTCACCCCGAAAATCGCGGGTGAGGTAAGCCCACCGGCATCAGGGGCTTATCTGCAGCATTCTGTAATGCTGTAGATAAGCCCCCGATGTTACCTGAAAAAGGAGAAAAAGACGTTATATTATACTCACCCAGGGGCGGTCCCGCTGCTGGTCAGGTCAGATGGGCGTCTCTGGTCCGCTGCGGCGCCTCCCATCTTCATTACAAGACATCCTCTTCTGATCTTCAGCCACGGCTCCGGCGCAGGCGTACTTTGCTCTGCCCTCTTGAGGGCAGAGGATAGTACTGCAGTGCGCAGGCGCCGGAAAGGTCAGAGGCCCAGCACCTGCGCACTGCAGTACTTTGTCTGCCCTCAACAGGGCAGAGCAAAGTACGCCTGCGCCGGAGCCGTGGCTGAAGATCAGAAGAGGACGTCTTGTAATGAAGATGGGAGGCGCCGGAGCGGACCAGAGATGCCCATCCGACCTGACCAGCAGCGGGACCGCCCCTGGGTGAGTATAATATAACGTCTTTTTCTCCTCTTTCAGGTAACATCGGGGACTTATCTACAGCATTACAGAATGCTGCAGATAAGCCCCTGATGCCGATGGGCTTACCTCACCCGCGATTTTCGGGGTGACAGGTTCCCTTTAACTGGGTCTATACCATTTAAAAATATATATTAGGGTGACAACCCAAAAAAATATAGTGAAAATATTTAGATTTCACCCCTGGGAATTATTCCCTTTGGTGTGATTGTAACATGCACAAAATTTTGTAGCATTGTTTACTGGGGGGGCTCAATCATCGCAAAACTAACAATTATTTGTAATAAATGTCTTGCAGCAAAGTAAATGTATAATTTTACAGTTGTTTCACGGTTTCACCTTTTTTTTTTAACAAAAACACACTTTTATTTGATTCAGGTTAGTCATGGTGATGCTTCTCCAGACACTGGAGAATAAACTGTTTCTAGTCTTCTTGAGTGCTCAGTGACGATTCCGAATTTAATGTACTCATGAGTGCAATGGAGCGCTTAGAAGCATCATTCACAATTTTCAATCTGGCAACATTTGAAGATGCATCGATGTAACTTGCATTAGTGTGCCACAGACAATGATTTTGATGAAGAAGGTCTTGGTTTATTTTATAGTGCAATGAACAGTCTTTTCGTTTTGGAGGACATGAAGTGATGAAGCTTCTTGTTTGACACAAGGTCTTCGGCAAGCCACACGCGAATTGAGCAGACATCTTTGCCTTCCTTATGCAGAGCCAGTACCATCTCACCCTTATCTGCAGTTGGAACCTCACTGTCAAAAAATAGCCAGACCCACCATAATCGACAACAGCTTCTCAGTTCCTCCTCCTGACACTTTTACTGCCAGTCGCTCAGCAGTTTCATTGCGGGTCTGGCTTGCAAACCTTTTCCCATCCCAGTGTACAGTCAGTGGACGACTGCTATAGAAGGAAGCTTTGATAGCATTTGCTTCAATCTCTCAATGCTGGGGATGACCCGGTCTTATAGATTCCCTATTTAACATGAGAGTGTCTGGATCATGGCCAAGAGACTGACAAGCAGCAGGAAGCAGGGAGGTCATTTTTCTTACCGACTTACATTTCCTGGGCTAAAATGTCCTTCACCCTCATCACTATCATTTTCAGAATCGTCATTGTCACTGCAACTGATACTACTACTGCAAAGTTCAGCCAATGCTGTTGACTGCTGTACTTGCTCAGTTTCCGTTTTCCTTTGTTACTATGCCTGTAATTCTTTTATAGATCTTTCCACGACCTTGGCCAGCATTCTGTCTAATGGTTCCATGCTTCCACGACGACCTTTTTCTCTTTCAGCAAGCAAGAAGTCACGGTCTTCTTGAAGTTTTTATGTTTCATGGCAATAGACAAACAAACGGGCAAACAATGTATAGGCTCTGCCATAAAGTACATATAGAGACCCAAAGAAAAAATGGATACTAGAGCTATTAAAATCATAGAAAGTTTATTAGAAAATTTCTAAAAGATTGTTGTGTTAAATAAGATCCTCGAACGTGGCACTAGGCTTTTTTGTCTGTCTCCGCTTCTTATTGTGTCTTCATTAGTTCATATATTTATGGTTGTTATGTTTCATAGCATCAGCATGAGCAACATCAAGCAAATCATCATGTTTATTAAAGAATTCCTTCTCCTTGGATTCTTGTGTTTTGGTTCGCCATTTAGCATTCTTCTTGAGACTCTTCCGTTGATCAAACAAACTCTTCTTGCTTTTTCCCAGAACCAAAATATTTTGTTGGTTGCGACTATAGCACTGGTACATATTGGTTGCAATTCTGCACAGTACAGGAGATAAAACCTGGCCAATTCGACAGCAGCTTATAACCGGTAATACTGCCTGCTGTCCCTACAATTAACCACATTTCTCCAACACTGCAATTTGAAGATGCCATTTTACTTGACAACAGTGACTAAACCTGTGGGAGGCCTAAATTGCAAAACTAAATTTCATTAATGTTTGATATGTTGCTGCTAGGGATGAGCGAATCCCTGTGTATTTGGCTGTGCACCTTTTCCTTTGCCATTAGCAAACTATGCTAATGACTGATGGAAGGGCCACATCCACAAAGTTTGTTGATTGACTGCCTCGCACTCAGCCTTTCAATAACTTTATTGTCCAAGACGGAAGCCGGGACAATGAATGGAACGTGAGTGTGCGCAACTGCGCATGCTTGACCTCTGCTCCATTCACTTCCAATGCGGGCTGGAGAGCGTCCGAGTATGGCCGAATACACAGGGATTCCCTCATGTCTAGTTGCTATCATCATAATATCGGTCATCAACACTTTCAAATTACTATTTTAAATTAAAGAAAGTGAATTTCCGGCAAAAATTTAATTAAATAGTAAAAGACACATGGAAGTGGTGTAGGATGCGTGTAAATAGTTAGAGATGAAACTTACCTAAAAAAGTGAATTATACTGAATGTTGTCTGTAATCTGGAAAGTTTACTTTGAAACAGGAAATATAAATTAATATTAATAATATTAAATATTCTTTTACAAATAAATAAATTGGAGAGAGAGTTTCAACGAGCGGTGGGAACTTATTGCTGCTCTATATTAAAACTACCAAAATCCTATTTTACAGGCTATTAAATGTTCAAGGTCTGTCATTGAGCGACTGTTTAAACACAACCAAAGGAAACAATTTTTTAAAGGATATTACAGATCCTACGAGTAACAATTATAGGGGTTGAGGCTTTGAATAAAACATTTTTTTATTTTTTCTATGGAAAGCATTGTCACTCTAATATATATACACTGATGAGCAAAAGGGTAACGAGTAGTGAAGAGCGAGTATACTCATTGCTCGGGTGGTCTCCGAGTATTTGTGACTGCTTGGAGATTTAGTTTTCCTTGCCGCAGCTCTATGATTTGCGGCTACTAGACAGCTTGATTACATGTGGGGATTCCCTAGTAACCAGGCAACCCCCACATGTACTCCGGCTGGCTCGCAGCCATAAATCATGCAGTTGCCTCAGCAAAAACGAAATCTTTGAGCAGTCACAAATACTCGGAGACCACCCGAGCGTGCTCTGGAAAACTCGAGCAACGAGTATACTCGCTCATCACTAGTAACGAGGTTTTGAACTTTTGACTATCAGGCTCCATATCTCACCATCCTACTACAGTCATATTGCTATCTAATACATAAATTTGACTTGCAACTATTTAGCATATGATTAGTTATGCCTCTGTCTCAGCTGGGTCGGGCTCACCTCCCTTCCCCTATGGCCACTGGCTTTTGTTGTTCTCCACATTGGACATGTTGACCCAGGTGTATCTTTGACACCATCTCCCTACACCTCTTAAGGCTCAGTTGGACACACCCTTGTATCTGAGTTTTAAAACAGTACCATATTCAGCTGCTATTTCTAAGACTAGTTTTTCTTCTTGCTACTATCTTCTCAGTCGTCTGTGTTTCTGCATAAAGCACCTTCAGCTCCACAAGACCAGCTGGTTAACTCATCATTTGCAATAAGCACTACGAACTGACATTTAGAGACATTTGGCATCACTATGCTGCATTGCTGCATTTATCATGGAATACTCCTGTGATTTCTACAAACACTCAGACCTGTGATTAACCCTCTGTTAGCTTTCGACAGATTAACTCATTGTTTGAGTATCACAAACCGCTATTAAAGACTGGTCATGTTAAGTGACTCTGCCACATACCTATGTGTTCTGCTTCATACCTGCCATTATCCTCCTCATCTGCACTCATGGTTCTGTTTGTCTGCAGTCCAGCATAATCAGTTGTCTCGTTCCTACTATTTCACATTATTCCTTTTTACTTCCAGCCTGCCGTGCCAATGATCTGAGTATATATGTCCAATTTTACTTGCGGTTTATTGAATCCACCTCCAAACAGTCCCAACACATGCTTATAAGTGTCTCATGGCACAAGTAAATTAGATTTTTGAGGCGATGAGAAGATCTGTTTACTGGAAAAGGTTACGAAACCATATCTAATGAGTTTGAACTCTACCAATCCACGCTCAGACAGATTGTGTACAAATAGGGGTTGGAAACTACTTTTTTTTACTGATGGTTAATATCTGATTGGTGGGAGTGTGATGCTCTACACCAGGGGTGTCAAACTGCATTCCTCGAGGGCTGCAAACAGGTCATGTTTTCAGGATTTCCTTGTACTGCACAGGTGATAATTTAATCACCAACTCATTATTTGTGTAGGTGATTAAATTATCACCTGTGCAGTACAAGGAAATCCTGAAAACCTTGACCTGCTTGCAGCCCTGGAGGAATGCAGTTTGACACCCCTGCTCTACACCACCCACTCTTATCAGTTGCTAGCACTGGTGGCCAGAAGTTCTCAAATGCATCCGCAACACAAAAGCTCAGTCATGGATAGGCTATCAATGAAATGTTGTGGCCAACCTCTGTCTTTGGGAGCCTTGATAATGGCAGAGGAGGCCATTCTATGGAAATTCTAGAGAACCATACACAGCTATTTTTTTATATTATTATAATTTTAAAAGGGCAGACGTATACTCAATGTGGAATTTGAGAGTATACATTTATTCCATGACTACTTGTAGAGAAAAATATATACAAGTACAGTATTTCTAATGCTTCTACTTACACTTGCTAATAAACATGAAATTGAAGGAAGAAATAACCTAATTATTCCTTTAAATTCTGTTCATGAAAAATATTAAACATGCTGGGTATAATTATATATCATAAGATTGGAAAGTTTGGACGGGAAAATTGTTTATCTGCCAAGAAAAGACCAACTCCATATAGTAAAATTACCAAGACAACCAGCTCATACTGTATTCTGGATAATAGCTGATTAACTGGAATTATTATAAAGCCAAGTGTAACAACTATTACCACTCATATTGTCCTCACACTACATGGATTCAGCGCTTTTCCCAACAATGATAGCATTTGTAAACCAATAGAAAATGAAGATTTACTTGAAATTATCCTTCATTGTTGTCACCATAGATATAATTAATATTCTCCAAAATACATTACTCATTCTATGCTGATAGTATGACTGGAGTTATGTGCTGTCATGGCACCTGGGATTGCTCAGTTGAGATCACAGATATAAAACACATTTGTCTGCTTTTACCACGTGCATTGTAATTTTTAAATGATTTTTTTTGTTCCATTTTTCATAATTTTCAGTTGTCGGTCCTTGTGGGTGGAGACTTGTTGCTATGATGTCTCCCATGCACAGAGATGGTTTCCTGCTCTGAGCATACAGGAAGAAGCAGCAGCAGTAAGGAGGAAATGATACAACTTCACTAAGCTGTGTGGCTGGGAATCCAGCACTGAAATGAATATAATGTTTCTATAAGCTGCAGCATAGTCTGCCCATTTCTTTGCCTGGATCTGCCTTTTCTCTCATTGTGCTGAGTGCTCCTCACTTCTCCTTCCTCCTCTTCCTTTCATAGCATTTACTAGGTGATGCAACATGACACTTCAGTGAACTAAATCAAAATTACACATGAAAATAAGCAACTTTGTAATATTTCTTATTAGAGAAATCTGCTTCTTTCTTCTCCTGCACTGATCACATTACTAAGATAGTAGATAGATAGTAGATGTCAGTTGCTGCTGATAAGGTTCTATGGAGAATTGTAAAGGTACCTTCACACTAACCAACTTCACAACGATAACGATAGCGATCCGTGACGTTGCAGCGTCCTGGATAGCGATATCGTTGTGTTTGACACGCAGCAGCGATCAGGATCCTGCTGTGCCATCGTTGGTCGGAGCAGAAAGTCCAGAACTTTATTTGGTCGCTGGATCTCCCGCTGTCATCGCTAGATCGGTGTGTGTGTGGTTCGCTTGTAACCAGGGCCGCGCTTAGTAACCCGATGTTTACCCTGGTTACCAGTGTAAATGTAAAAAAAACAAACACTTCATACTTACATTCTGGTGTCTGTCGCGTCCCTCGGAGTTCTGCTTCCCTGCACTGTCAGCGCCGGCCAGCCGTAAAGCAGATTACAGCGGTGACATCACCGCTGTGCTTTACGGCCGGCCGGCGCTCACAGTCAGTGCAGGAAAGCACAGCGACGGGGGACAGACACCGGAATGTAAGTATGTAGTGTTTTTTTTTTTACATTAGCACTGGTAACTAGGGTAAACATCGGGTTACTAAGCGCGGCCCTGCACTTAGTAACCCGATGTTTACCCTGGTTACCAGGGGACTTCGCATAGTTGGTCGCTGGAGAGCTGTCTGTGTGACAGCTCTCCAGCAACCACACAGCGACGCTGCAGCGATCGGGATCGTTGTCTAGATCGCTGCAGCATCGCTAAATGTGACGGTACTTTAAGTTCCTCCATCCTCTTCCTGCCTCCCCATTACATAACATTTTAAAGGCACCAACTGTCTCCTATCTCAGTAATGGGAAAATATGTCCTCATGGAATACAGATCTCACAGATTTTATCCATAAATATAGAGTGAATGATCATTCCAGGAAGAGAAAAAATAGATTTTTTTCTTAAGCTACATTACAAAAGTTGCTTATTTTCATGGGTACTATTGATTTATGAAATAAAAATGGAAAAGACGTTTACTATTTAAACTGCTTATTTGATGCCCTGATGAAAAAACAGCCTTTGCTCACCATACATACTTGTTCCTTCCCTACCCCTGGCCTATAATCACCCACCAGATACTAAAGTTGTTCCCAGGACCATGGACAGGTAAACATCTGCATCTCAACCATAGCTTTTATTTTTGCTTCAATTCATAATTTGTGGGGTTATTCAAATCATTTTTCTTTTTCCTCTTGTGAGTTTCTTCTTTTTTTTTCTCTTTTTGCTTTTTTTGTCACCAAATTCATAAAAATGGCGCATGTGCTTCATGAATTGGGCGCATAATAAAAATGAGCCTTTCTTATCTGATTTTGTTACTTTTGGCACTAAAAGTCTCTATTTGCACCAAAATTTTCGAGAGTGTAAAAAAAAAAGCAGTTGAAGACAAGAAAATAATCCAATTTTTGACTTTGTAATAAATTCTTGAATCACATGGACCTTTTTGTTGACTTTTGCACCGAACACTGAATCTAATACAAAGGAAAGTGACTTAACCCCCACTCCCCCCAAAATGATGAATTAGGGCCTTTGATTCATGACGTAACATGGCCTTGGAAATTTGCTGTAAGTTCCAGTAACTTATGTGGAAGATTTAAAGTGAGCTTTTCACACATTTTTTATGTGAAACTGTACACAAAATGTAGTACTGGCTGCAGAACGGAATAAAACTTTTTTTTTCTCGCCTTTGAGCTGCGGAGATTTTAGCAATCAAAGTCTCTGGCACCTAATGAGTTATCATTTGTTAAGGAGTAACTGCAGACTTGTGAATTCTAGAGCAGGCACAGCGCGCGCTGTCAGGATTCTCCGTTGCTGGTAGTGGGCGGTTATTCGACTGTAAGTATATGATTTGTTTACTTCCAGCCACATTACGACTAGATGTGTCCAGCCTTAGTCAATTCACTTGTATAAGCGAGGCCGCACATGTCTAGTCTGTAAGTGATCATATCTATGCAAATCTCATACTTGCAGTCACATGCTTACTCATTCCCGGCACCAGAGAATCCTGACACTGGTGCACATCTAATATATAAAGCTGAATGTGTGTGTGTGTGTGTATGTCCGGGATTGGCATCTGAACCGTCGCAGCTACAGCCACAAAATTTTGCACAGTCACACGTCTGGACCCTGAGAGCGTCATAGGCTATGTTGTGAGGTGAAATTTTAACCCTGCGCTTTCCAATTCACCAAACAATTTTGCCCCTATCTACATAATGGGGAAAAAGTGAAAGGAAAAGTGTTGGAGACGTCGCAGCTACAGCCACAAAATTTTGCACAGTCACACGTCTGGACCCCGAGAGCGTGATAGGCTATGTTGTGAGGTGAAATTTTAGCCCCACGCTTTCCAATTCACCAATTTTGCCCCTATCTACATAATGGAAAAAAAGTGAAAGGAAAAGTGTTGGAGGCAAATTGACAGCTGCCAGATGTGAACAAGGGGGACTTAAAGAATGAGAGCGATGGCGCCAAAGAGTATATACCATACAGTTGCTAAGGTGAGGCCCTGAGATGGGATACTCACCACACACACGGGGATATGAACACACACACAAAATGTGCCACACACTACCACGTGCTTGAACACATATACCACCCTCAGCACACATTTCACCACACATACACCAACCTCGCCACATAAAAGTCGAAACACAAAAGTTGCCGCTCAAAACTCGCCACGCACAAAACTCGCCACACGTGCAAAACTCACCTCAAGGGAAAACTCGCCACACGCAAAACTTGCACCCGTGGAAAAATTGCCACATGCATAAAAGTTGCAACACATGCAAAAGTTGCCTCACACAAAACTTGCACATACTCAAAAGGCACCACACATAAAACTCGCCATGCGCAAAACTCGCCATGCGCAAAACTTGCTGCACACAACTTGCTACATTAACCTGACACATGCAACTCGACACACAAAAAGTTGCTACACGCATGTCGCCACACAAAACTCATCTCACAAAAGTCGCTACATGCATGTCACCACACGCAACTCAACACACACAACTTGACACACAAAACTCGCCTTAAAACACACACAAGTCTGGTGTTATCCTTCAAAAATAAAAATCTGATTAATAAGCAGACAAACTACAAGAGCAACAAATATACCATATATGAAATACGCCAGCTGTCAGTCACATGGCCTGTCTATTATGTGTATGTGTGAGCTAATATATACTGCCAGGGGGAGGGCTTCCTGTTGGCTGGGGATTTATCAGGCTGTCAATTTAGCTTACAAATACTGAGGTAAAAATACTGACCAAATAACGTGTGAACGAGGTCTAATACAGGAGGAGATGACATACAGATATATACTATGTACAGGGGAGATAACACACAGGTATATACTATATACAGGAGAGATGACACACAGGTATATAATATATAGAGGAGATGACATACAGGTACATACTATATACAGGAGGAGATGACATACAGGTATATACTATATACAGGAGGAGATGACACACAGGTATATACTATATACAGGAGCAGATGACCTACAGGTATATACTATATACAGGAGGAGATGACATACAGGTATATTCTATATATAGGATATGACATACAGGTATATACTATATACAGGAGGAGATGACACACAGATACATACTATATACAGGGGAGTTGACACACAGGTATATACTATATACAGGAGGAGATGACATACAGGTATATACTATATATAGGAGGAGATGACATACAGGTATATACTATATACAGGGGAGATGACACACAGCAGGTATATACTATATACAGGGGAGATGACATGCAGGTGTATACTATATACAGGAGATGATGTACAGGTGTATACTATATACAGTATAAGGGAGATGACAAACATGTATATACTGAGGTGAAATGAGAGGTGTGAGGTGAAAATGAAAAGGTGTGAGTGCAAAATGAGAAGAGTGAGGGAAAATAGTGAAGTGATCGGAAAATGACAGATGTGAGGTCGAAATGACAAGTGATAGGGGGGAATGAGTGGAGTGAGGGGGAAAATAAGAGGAGTGTGGGGGAAAATGAGAGATGTGAGGGAGAAAATGAGAGATGTGAGAGGGAAAATGAAAGATGTGATGGGGAAAATGAGAGGCGTGATGGGAAAATAAGAGGAGTGAGGGAGAAAATGAGAGTTGTAAGGGAGAAAATGAGAGATGTGAGGGGAAAATTAGAGGCGTGATGTGAAAATGAGAGAAGTGAGGTGCTATAACTAACCACAGATATTTACTATGCCCAGGCAACGCCGGGCTCTTCAGCTAGTATAGTATAAGCTTGAGAAAGACTTGAACAGTCGAAACGTTCCTCTATGTGCATAGAACAATTTTTCCACATGTTTGACTCCTGGTGAGTGCTGTCCATCAATTTCTTTATTTAGAACCCCTTTAAGAAAGTCAAATGATTACTACAAGAAAAGAAAATCCATAATTGACTAGTAGACAGTTGTAAATATTGGGTATCTGTTCTCTGCAATCTAACACCCTATTATTAATGTTCATGAGAATGCGGTGTGTGAGCACTACATCAATACATCAACATAAATTGTAGGTTTTTCAGTGATCCACATAAATATTGCTGATTTCCTAGATGAATAGATCATGCTGGGTGTAGTAGGCTTCTATGAAGAATTCTGAAATATTACAAGATCTGTGGAGGATATTTTCTTACTGTTCTCCCCTTGGAAGGCTATACTTCTTAAAATAATTGCATTTTATTATATTTTATGTTGTCTCCCCTGTTGAATAGAAAGTATAGTTATTTGCCATGTACTTTGATACTGCACTAAAATAAAAAATATATGTAGGTGGGAAATTGTTGCTTGCATTGTTCTAACTGGAGGAAACAATTATCACTTGACAGCTAATCTTCTTTTCATGGCTGATTATGTTGATGTTGATCAATTATACAAAAGAAAGCGCATTTCTATGCTGTCAAGGCTAAAAGTATGAAATGAACATGTATCTGGTTCAACTTTGAGCAATTTAATGTTCAATATGCTGCAGCGTATTGTAATTAAAGGGACTAGACTCTTAGTATTACAGCTTGTAAGTGTAAGGGGGCTACAGAGACGGACTTATGCCCTAAACACGTCCCGGTTCTGAATGTAATACTTTGTATGCCTTTTCTACTGTATATATGTATTTTGATGTTCTACAATGCTAATAAATGTATACTAATTTATAGGGAAAGCGTAGTAATATGTTTGGCCCACTAGAGGGGATACATTGGGACCAAGTAGTGATAATATAGGAAAAGGTTAGAACTAGGAGTGGCCAACTGTGGGTAAGGCAGAGTATTTCATACATCTGAGTTAGTAGGGCCAGGGAGCCCGGACAGTGCAGAGGGACTTAGAACCCAGAAAGTATAGTTGACCACGCAATGTTAAAGTAGGGCCCAGTCATCCAGGACCTGTGGGCTGAAGGTCACAGGAGTGAAGGAATGCAGTGCAGCTCCAATATGTGGCAGCTAACTACGTGGTCTGATGCCCTTATATCTGGTGGAGAACTATTGAAGATAGTTAAGCTGACCAGAAGGAATGCTGCGGTGCCGGACGAATCAGTGCGTCCCTGGGACATTCCAGAAGAAGTGAGGGAAAGCACAGGGCAAGACAAGGATGTGTTCTGTGATGTTCCCTATGATGTTGCTGTAACTGAGCTGGACATACTGAGAATGAAACCAAGTAAAACCGTTTATGTTAAGTTGGAACTGGACTCTGTCTCTCTTTGGTTGACTCCGTCAGGAAGAACTCCTCAGCAGATCAGAGAAGACCCTGACGGGTCAGAAAGCGGAATGAAAGGTACGCTACAAGGGGGACATTGTGTGCATGTGGCGGGAGACCTGGGCGTGAAGGAGCAACCTTTGTCAGCAACGACTACGGCCCTGGCCTCCCTCACATAAGCACTATCAACAGGGAACCCGTCAGTTTGCTTTTACATATGTAAAGCTGGCCATACATATTAGATGGCTGCTGGGTGAAAAATGCTTTGGACGATTAGCCGACAGTCATTTTGTCCAACTCTACTATTCACAGGATCCGTAGCTCGGCCAAGCGCTACTGTGTTCTCTATGAGAAAGCCGCCGACAATCTTCTGTGTCAGCGGCTCATCTCCACGAGAACAAAGCAATAGATAATCCAAAATCAGGCATACCCCATTAGCATCTCCCTAGATCATATGTCAGCTGACTCCCCCATTCACATTAAAATGTCGACTGAATACAGTACGTCGATATCGGCGGGTGCGTCCGACATAAATGTAATGTGCATGCCTTAAGTATAGTGTGGCTGTATAAGACACTTGTCCCTTTATAGAAAATTATACCTTTTCTACAGAGATCATGAGAAATTGAGTATAGATACTATTTGCAAATCATGCTAGAAGTGCACTGGGGTGTGTTACTGTGCTTAGATGCTCCTTCCCAGTGCATTGACACACTCCCAGTGCACTTTCAGCCTGATTTGGATATTACTTCTACAACAGATTTGTCATGACTGGTACATCAGATCTCTGTAAAAATAATTTCTATTGGGGGACAGATGCTTATACAGCCAAACCATTACATCTAAAAGCCTGCTGACAGATCCCCTGAAAGAAAATGGGTGCACTTGACAAGGTTCATTTTGGGCACACCACTAAATGTTTTAGGTATTTTTCTTTACAACACCTCACATATGGCATACATCTACAGCAACACGGTTCTCCAAAATATGGTGCAAATCTTTAATTTGATTGAATTTATGACTTTTTTGTGGATGGCAGCCTGAAAATAAAGGTCCAAGCAGATACTAAATTTGGTGCAGATGCTACATAAAACACATTTTTTGCTACAGAATTTTGGCACGCTTGCTTAGTAAGGATTCCCTAATGTGCTTAAATACACTGACATTTGACACAGTACATTTGGCATACTGAAACGGTTATGGAACGTTCCCTGCACAACGGGCGTCTGGGAGCACTACGGGAAGCGATGCTGAAGGAAGGGCTATGGATGCAATCCTAGCAATGGCATTGTATGAAGTTTACATTGTAGAAGTTGTGATACATAAATGAGGAACATCTATTAGGACATTCAGTTACAATGAAAATGATTCCACCCATTATGGCAAATAAGGTTTATTTGCAAAATGTATTAACTTTCCGCTGTTTGCAATAAAACAATCAAACAAGAATAATGTGCCTCAACACAACCAAAAAAATATCCAAAAGACATATAAACATAGTTATAGGGGTTTTCCCATCATATAAAGATCAATAACTAGTGGGTTTTACTAACATATACAACCAAAGTCAGGTTTCCAAAGTCAACAGAAAATGCCATTTTATTGACTATTTCAGTCTCAGAATTATTCAACCCCTTCACAATAAGCATTTTTAATTCTCAGTAGAGTTCCTTTGGCTGTTATGTCCTGCAATCCAGACATCAGCTTCTGGCAGCAATCCTTAGGAATCTTAGCCTATCCTTCACGGGCAATTGTCTCCAGGTAACTAATGTTCTTGTGGGCAAAAAGTTAAAAGAAGAGATCATTGCCCTGCACAAACATGGAACGGGATGCAAATAGGTACAATGGCATTGAGTATTCCTAGTGATATCGTTCAAAGCAGAATTCGCAAGTTTGAAAGTTACAGAAACACGGGCTATGCTTCCTGGATGTTGCAGAGAGACAAAGCTGTCACCGGATCCTTGAGGGGACAGAGGGTCACAAATTTGTGACTGACTGCAAAAGACCTGTAGCATGATTTGCTGACAGCAGCAACTGGCAGTTTACACACTAAGGGCAGGTGCAGATGACTATATTTTTGGTGGAAGTGCGATCCCACAAAACAAGGATCACACTCAGACCAAGGTAATTCTATGGGGCTTTGCACATGTCTGAATTTTTCTTTGAATAATTGAAGCATGCATGATTTGCATCCGATATTTGGATTGCACTCCGCTATGAAAGTCAATGAGTTTGTGGAAAATAAATTAGACTGCACTCAGATGACATGTGAGTGTGGTCCAATTTACATGGACTGACAGAATGCAGAAAATAGAGAATTTTTTTACATCTTTTCGTCACGGAGAAAATCGTATCACACTATGATCAAACTCTGATTAAAGATTGATCAGAGTGTGATTAAAATAATCGGACTGATTTTATTGGAGGAGAGGAAATATGATCAAGTGACCCTAGCCTTAGAGGCATTGTGAAACCTGAAGGTCTACACACCCGAACTCTAAGATATACTCCTAAACTGACCAAAAAGCACAAGAAAATTTGGCTCCAATATGCTGAAAACCAAATAAATAAACCACAGAAGATTTGGCATTGCTTTCTTTGGAACAATAAAATCAAACAAGAACTTTTCAGACCTATGAATCAATAGTATGTCTGGAGTAGGTAGAATTAAGCATATGCTGAAAAGAATACCTACAGTGAAGCATGGCAGTGGCTCGTGATACGCTGGAGATGATTTTTTTGTTTCTCTGGCACTTGAAACCTGCAGTTTTTGGAATGCAAGATGGTGTAAATCAAGTGTCATTAAGTCATCAAGGTCCTATCTTCTCTGAGAAAGCTGAAGCTGTGGAATCATTAGACTTTCCAACAGGACTATGATCTCAAGCATCCCTCAAAGTCCACCAAGGCTTGGTTTCAGAAGAAGTCCTGGAAGATTCTGGAGTGGCCATCACTTGAGCACCATAGAAAATGTTTGATGGAAGTTATTAGTGAACTGCAGACCATTACCCTTGAGGAATTGACTAGGATTCCTTAAGAATGCTGCCAGAAGCTGGAGTTTGGCAATGCATTAATGCATTATGTTTGATTGCAGCCGGTTATGCCAGCCAGGGCTTTACTAATATGTGCTAAATACACTTGTTATAAAGGGGTTAAGTAATTTTGAAACTGCAGTTGTCTTTAAAAGTTGCATTTTGTGTTAGTTAATTAGTTGTGCTGAGCTAATTACATTTGATTGATTTATTATAAACAGCAAAAAGTTTATTGTTCTTGCTAATAATAATAATAATTTAATCATGTTAATTGCAATTGTACGATTACACTTGAAAGGGTTTTCTAGTCTCAGAAAACTCCTGTCCCCAGATGCATTTTGTTTAAAAACCAAACAAAATCTGTCTTATTCACCCTCCCCTGGTCTATTGCGGAGTCTTTCGCTACTCCCCATGTCTGTTATTGCCTGTAGTGCTTACGTAAGATTGTCAGCGCTGCAGCCAATCATTAATCTCAGCAGGTCAGAGCGGCTCATACTGTCTACCCAGGCAGAGCTCACTGAGTAGCTGCAGCGCTGTCGACATGGCGTAGACAATAACAGACATCAGGAACAAAGGGGAAGACTGAGAAATGATCGGGGGAGGGTGAGTAAAGAACCGTTTATTTTTCGCACCTGAGGGCAAGGATTTTCTGAAAATGAAAAATCGCTTTAATAATGATAATGGTATTCACAGTGACACATGCGCATGCCCCCCAATCAGAGTCAGCGTCACGGTCCCCGCATTCGTACAAATTCACCATGAAGAGGAAGTCCGGGCTGCAGCTGATCTCTGACTTCCTCTTCATGTTCAATTCAAAGGCGGGGACAGTGATGCCGGCGCTGATTGGGCGCCAGGCGCATGTGCCATAATGATTACATCAGAGCCCTGGGACCGCGAGTGCCGACACCGCTGGAACGGCAGTGGCACGGGAGGCGAGTATAGGCATTTTTAGTTTATCGGGGACAAACATTTAGATCAAGAAGGGGTTGTCCTAGTAATGGACAACCCCTTTAAAGTTTCAATTCTCTTATAGTTCCGTTGAACTTCTTAACTTTTTTAGGTCATATTATGGGAATTTAATAATGATAAATACAGTTTAATTTTTTTTTCAGCAGAAAGTAGAAAACATCCTATAACCTAGCTGTAAGACTATGCCACTGTATTATAGGACCATTTTTAAAATTTGTTTTTACTTTCTTTTAATGTAGAACTGTTCTAAGTTCTAAGATTAGAAGGTATTTTCATATCTCATATTGCTAGGATATGTTATCACTGAATGGTCAATAGATAGTTAATCTCTGGGACACCAACCAATTCCATGAATGATGGAACACTAGTCCCCTTCACAGTTATTTCTACACAGTGGGGTGTTTTCCACCATGGAGCATGGCTTCCTTTATGTGAATGGGACTGGCTGTAGATCTCTGCACAGTTAAGCTGTTGTACATGCAAAAGGGGACACCGTGCTGTGGCCCCTTCATTCTCTGGATCAGTGGAAATCCCAAATATCAGACCCCAGGAACCATTAAAAGTGACTAAATGCAATGGATTTGTTGCAGAAATCTCTACAGACACGTTAGTATACCTACCCTAATACATTTATTTTGCATGCTCCCGATATGCTATAAATTACTGGTAGGTTGGGTTCAGCTATTTCCAGAATTCCAATAGAGTTAGCCAATGGAGAGAGCATGGCACATGTTCAACTAACCATTCATTCAGGACCCAAATCATCAAAGCTGTCACTCCAGAATTCTGGTGTAAAACCTTTGCAAAGTCTCATAATTTAGGCACAACTCAGAGTTGCGCCTTCATTTTGGTACTTTTGCCATTTTCATGCCAGTTTCTGCTATATCCTCCAAAATGGGTGTAGCTGGGGTTGGAGAGGACGTGGCGGAGGTGGGACACCACAGCTCGTCTAATTCATGGTGAGCTGTGGAGTTCCGTTCTCTAGAAATCACACTCCAGTCTCTGACAGAAGTGAGATTTCTGGCATAGCACATGGAGGCTAACGCCATTCATCAGATGCTCCAAATTCATGAAGAAGCATGCACCTCTTCATGAATCAGGATTGTCTGACTCCAGCACGTCCCATCATCAAGACCTACAAAGCATAATAGCTAGGGACAAAGTCAGCTCGTCTGCTTCAGTAGCAAACCCCGTCAGTTGCTTTCTGCAAAGGCAACAGTGGAATTCGTGAAGCCGAGCTCAGTCAGTGTTTAGTGTGCAGCCGGTGATAACTTGACTGCTGCACTTTGCATAGTTAGTGGTTTAAAGGGAATCTATTAATATGTTTGCCCTAGGAAAGCAGTGGCACTGCAGGCAAGGACTGTATAAAACTTTTCCAAATATACGTTTTTTTGTCTCTCTTTGATTTTTCCTTGTTGAGAAAATCTTTTATTCACATACAAATGGCTATGATATCTATTAAGGTCTCTCCATTGGCATCACTCTCGTTCATGGTTGACGGTGAAGAGCAGAGGTGATGTATTGCAGCAGAGCCTGTGTCTCCATTGTCAATCAATAAGCAGGGCTGGTACCGGTGGGAAGAATCAAAGAGAAGAGCTATAGGGTGAAAGTATAACATGGCATGGGGTGGTAGCTGTGGGCGAGGCACTCATCTCTAGTGCCCCTGCACGTTTCATGAAAGTGGGGGTCCTGGCTGGGCATGTTGGCTTGTGATGTGAGGCTGCATGTAATCGATGTTGCTGGTTGGCCAGGACCAGATGTTACATCGTTCGATGAGGGATAAAGGAATAAAGATAAACTTTTTACTGAACAGAATCTTGTTAGGGAATATACAGGAGATATCTGATACACAGTTTTATGAACGTTTGCTTTACAACTCGAAGCATTTTCCACACAGTTTCCTTCCTTCATTTCTCTAATATTCCCTATGTTCACTGTTTCTCACTACATCTCCATAACTCAACATTAACACTGCCGTCCTGCTTAGCAAGAGTCATTTACTAGTCCCGTGGTTCCTCGTCCTCTCTTCCCTCGAGGGTGCCAGTCTGGCCGGTAATGCTGACACTCTGGAATTCCCGCCAGGCACGTTTTACTCATCTTATGTACTCTTTCCTGTTTAGGCCGGTTACCTTCAAGCACTATAAATTTCGGGTCATATGGCTAGTCGTCCTCTCCCCGGACCCATCTCCGTAAGGTCACTCTGCCTTTTAGTCACTTTGGCTCCAGATCTCGCTATCCCTTTTCTTTGGTCTCCTCTCACTTAAGGTCATCTCAGAATGCGGCACTTCTCACCTTGAACCTTTTGGTTGACTTGCTGTGGATTTCAGGCCCTATCTGACTCTCTGCCAGGAAATTGTCAGTTTTGCTGCAACTCAACCCCTCTCACTCTGGGCTAGTCTCAAACATTAAATCGAACTGCCCCTATGGTCAAACTACACACATTATCAATATCACCAATATCACACTGTACATCACAGTTTACAATGTACCACATTACATTTTATATAATCCAAAAACACAAAATCCTAAATTGCCATAGCACGCAACAAGGAAAAAACACAATGTCTAACAAATTTTAATTCTAAAATTAATATTTATTAATAATTCACATAATAAATTAAATATGCAGTACTAAAGTGAAAAACCTTCCAATGTATAGGAGCGGATAGATACACATAACATCACAAAACCCTAAATGTGTGATCATCATCCCAAAAATTAGCCCATACATAAACGGCTATATAGCAAACAAATCCATATCTAGCTACCCAAAAGGAAGCAATTATAAATGGAAATCCAGTGGAATTAGAAGTACCAAAGTGAGAAGGCACAATAATTCATTGCCATCAGCTGATACACATACTGACTACCGCCACTCACTAAGAATGTACCCACAATACAACACTGGAAAATATAAAAGCCGAAAAAAATGGGCAGATAGATGGTAACTTACACAGGGAATGGTGTCCGTGTATCCGCTCCTTTACCCCGACGCGCGTTTCGTAACACTTCCTCAGGGGGCGTGTCGGGGTAGAGGGACGCCGGACATTTAAACTATGCCTCCTCCAATCAAAAGGGCTCCCTGCAGAACGCCGCAGCCCACGTTGTCAGGGAAACTAAGTGTGCGCTGACGCTGTCCTCCACGCACCGGAAATGGCCTCACTGCTTCCGGACTATGGACCGCAAGCACTCAGGCGCTCACTGATGAGCGCTGTGCGTGCCAGCTAAGTCCTGCCCGCCGGAGTCAGTGAAGTCTGTGGGCGGACCGATCAGAAGGCAGTGCAACGTTCCCGGACAAGGCAGGCTGAGGGAAGCTAACAATAGAAGACCATCCCATTACAATTACGTATGAAGCATTAACAATGTAATATTACATAATCAATAAAATGACACTTAGGAAGAATTATTATTATTAAAAACATTTAGAAAATATAAATAACAATTATACTAGTGATCTAAGAATAAGGTGCCTATAACTAGTGCCAATAATAGCTTATAATGATATAGAATATAATTACTGTGCACAAATTTATACAATATAAATATTTACATATATCAAAATAACAAATATAAAGTGCTTTTGAAACAATGTAATAGAGATTTATCACAAAGACAAATATGCAATAAAGTGCTTTACAAAACTTATCAAATAAACCAGTCCTTGAATGGACCAAGATAATCAGAAAGTGAAAAACAATTTTTGTTGCTGAAATGAACAAAACACACATTAAAATTCTTATCTTCCTGTGTCCTCCAATGTTATATTTCTGTTTAGTGGGATTCCTTCTTGATTATGTAAACACCTTGAACGAAAGGAGGATTACCAACTACGTCCAAATGTCAGGACTACATGAATCTATTAATAATGAAAAAGAACAAGTTAAAATCATAAAATAACATCCCAATACAGTATCCCTAAACCCCTAAAAAATACCACTACGCCCAAACCAAACCGGATTATTCAAGAAATGCTGAGAAGCCAAAATTTTCGTTTAATCCCACAGGGGCTACACTGCCCAGTCTGTAAATCCATTTACTTTCGAGTCTCGCTAGATTTTTAGCTAGATTACCCCCTCTCGGCCCCATCTGTACTATATCTATGCCTTTGACCTTTAATAAACTAGAGTCACTATTATGATGCTCAAAGAAATGTCGGGGTATAGTTTTCAGTAAGGAGACATCCTCGACATTTTTACTTTTTTCAATGTCCCTAATGTGTTCTCTTGTGCGGACACGAAGTTCTCTGGTTGTCAACCCGATATAAATTTTTCCACAAGGGCACTGGGCACAATAAATCACGCCTTTTGTGGAGCAAGAAATGAAATGTCTAATAGAGTACACTCTCTTGCCCTTGGCATCAGTAAATGTTTGACTCTTGGACATATTATCGCATGCCTTACAGTGCCCACATGGGTAAAAACCCTTTGTGTCTAACCATGTTCCCTTTTTGTTCTGTTCATAATGGCTATGGACCAAAATATCCTTTAAATTCTTGGCTCTTCTTGCCGTAATAAGAGGGGAAGGGGGTAAACATTTTTTAAGAATAGGGTCAGTCAACAAAATTTGCCAATGCTTGCGAACAATTTGGCAAAATTGAGGCCATTTGTTATTGTATGTTGCAATTAAGCGTGGGCAAAAATTGTCTTCACCAATATCTCCTTTGCTCTGATCATTTTTATACAAAAGTTCATTTCTGGACTTATGTTTAGCATTTTGATATCCTTTTCTGATGTTTTTACAACTGTATCCCCTATTTTTAAATCTCGTACCTAACTCCTTGGCTTGTCTTTCAAAGGATTGACCGCTAGAGCCAGGGCCGTATTTAGAGTTTCTGCTGCCCTAGGCACTTTTAGCATTGCCTCCCCCTCTGGTGAGTATGACACTATCAGCAGTGACTTTGGGAAGAATCGCTGTTGTGAAAGTTGCCTTTTGCAGCAGATCAGGCAGTTTTTCTGCATCTGCCACGTAACGGATCACTTACGGCAACACTGCGTTTGGTTTCATTCATTCCCTATGGGATTTGCGGTACTTGGTGTGATCTGGGAAATGCGGTGCCATACCTCCCAACTTTTGAAGGGAAAAAGGTCTAAAGGTTGCGGCGCACTTAGTGCGCCGCGGCAAATTTTAGGCCACGCCTCTGACCACACCCATTTCACAACTAATCACACCCATATCCAAGTCCCAACCACACCCATTTAGCACTGCTGATCACACTGTTTCATATACATTAAAGCAAAAAAAAAAATATGGCCACGCAGTGCTTCATACTGTACAATGGCTATGCAGTGCTCCACATACTGTATAATGGCCCTACATGACGTTCCATACTGTATAATGGCCACACAGTGCTCCATACTGTATAATGACCACACATGATGCTCAATACTGTATAAGGGCCACACATGATGCTCAATACTGTATAATGGCCATTGGCCACACATGATGCTCCATACTGTATAATGGTCCCACATGATGCTCCATACTGTATAATGGCCACGTCTGCCTGTGTCCTTGTGTGTACCACATTGAGAATGGAGAAAAGAAAGAAGACCAAAGAACTGTCTGAGGACTTGAGAAACCAAATTGTGAGGAAGCATGAGCAATCTCAAAGCTACAAGTCCATCTCCAGAGACCTGAATGTTCCTGTGTCTACCGTGCGCAGTGTCATCAAGAAGTGTAAAGCCCATGGCACTGTGGCTAACCTCCCTAGATATGGACGGAAAAGAAAAATTGACAAGAGATTTCAACGCAAGATTGTGCGGATGTTGGGTAAAGAACCTCGACTAACATCCAAACAGGTTCAAGCTGCCCTGCAGTCCGAGGGTACAACAGTGTCAACCCGTACTACCAGTCGGCGTCTGAATGAAAAGGGACTGTAAGGTAGGAGACCCAGGAGGACACCACTTCTTACCCCAAGACATAAAAAAAGCCAGGCTGGAGTTTGCCAAAACTTACCTAAAAAAGCCTAAAACGTTTTGGAAGAATGTTCTCTGGTCAGATGAGACAAAAGTAGAGCTTTTTGGGCAAAGGCATCAACATAGAGTTTACAGGAGAAAAAAAGAGGCATTCAAAGAAAAGAACACGGTCCCTACAGTCAAACATGGCGGAGGTTCCCTGATGTTTTGGGGTGGCTTTGCTGCCTCTGGCACTGGACTGCTTGACCGTGTGCATGGCATTATGAAGTCTGAAGACTACCAACAAATTTTGCAGCATAATGTAGGGCCCAGTGTGAGAAAGCTGGGTGTCCCTCAAAGGTCATGGGTCTTCCAGCAGGACAATGACCCAAAACACACTTCAAAAAGCACTAGAAAATGGTTTGAGAGAAAGCACTGGAGACTTCTAAGGTGGCCAGCAATGAGTCCAGACCTGAATCCCATAGAACACCTGTGGAGAGATCTAAAAATGGCAGTTTGGAGAAGGCGCCCTTCAAATATCAGGGACCTGGAGCAGATTGCCAAAGAAGAATGATCTAAAATACCAGCAGAGCATTGTAAGAAACTCATTGATGGTTACCGGAAGCGGTTGGTCGCAGTTATTTTGGCTAAAGGTTGTGCAACAAAGTATTAGGCTGAGGGTGCCAATACTTTAGTCTGGCCCATTTTTGGAGTTTTGTGTGAAATGATCAATGTTTTGCTTTTTGCTTCATTCTCTTTTGTGTTTTTTCATTTAAGGCAAATTAAATGAAGATAATAATACCAAAGAATTTGTGTTTGCAATCATTTTCAGGAAGAAACTGAGTATAATCTGACAGAATTGCAGGGGTGTCAATACTTTTGACCATGACTGTACTGAGCCCGAGTGACGGGCGAGACACCACATGCATTGAGCCCGGGTGACGGGCGCGACACCCCATGTACTGAGCCCGGGTGACACTGTAATATGTAAGTAACATCAGACTGTATTGTGGGGACCATTCACTTCTATGGGAGGGTGTTAAAGGGAACCTGTCACCCCCAAAATCGCGGGTGAGGTAAGCCCACCGGCATCAGGGGCTTATCTACAGCATTCTGGAATGCTGTAGATAAGCCCCCGATGTAACCTAAAAGATGAGAAAAAGACGTTATATTATACTCACCCAGGGGCGTTCCCGCTGTTCGTCCGGGTCTGGCGCCTCCCATCTTCATCACATGACGTCCTCTTCTGGTCTTCACGCCGCAGCTCTGGCACAGGCGTACTTTGCCTGCCCTATTGAGGGCAGAGCAAAGTACAGCAGTGCGCAGGCGCCGGGTGTCTCTGACCTTTCCCGGCACCTGCGCAATGCAGTACTTTACTCTGCCCTCAACAGGGCAGGCAAAGTACGCCTGCGCCAGAGCTGCGGCGTGAAGACCAGAAGAGGACGTCATCTGATGAAGATGGGAGGCCCCGGACCCGGACGAACAGCGGGAACGCCCCTGGGTGAGTATAATATAACGTCTTTTTCTCATCTTTTAGGTTACATCGGGGGCTTATCTACAGCATTCCAGAATGCTGTAGATAAGCCCCTGATGCCGGTGTGCCTACCTCACCTGCGATTTTGGGGGTGACAGGTTCCCTTTAAGGAGGAGGAGGTGAGCTGTGACATCTCCTATTGTGACTGTTGGATCTGGTTGCCGGGGTCTACCTTCCTGTGGTTGTTACATTGTATCCTCCGCTCACCTTTCAGGGTGTTGCGCTCCTCGTCCACTTGTCTCAGGAGATTCGGTTGAACGCTCGGTCCGGCGCTGACATCCTGCAATATAATGGAAATGGCGGCTGAAGCTGCAGCACCAGGAGACACCGGAGAACGGCGGGGACAGAGCGCTCTGTAGCCGTGGACACGTGCAGTATAGTACGCGGCTGCCGGTCATGTGACGCCTGCACTCACTTTCACCAGAGGAGCGGCGCTATAGGTCAGAATATCAGAGTAGAAGCCTCGCTGGCTGATCACCGGATATTTCCACGGGAGGACGGAGCTGATCCGCGCGGGCGACACCGCCACAAGCGACTGCGGACGCGGGATCTCCCAGTGTGGACGGGACTCCGCGGAGGATGGGGGTCGTCTGCCGTTATCTGCTCCATCTGCGCCCAACAGAGAAGACAAACATGTCCGATAACTCTACAGGACCGCAACAGCTGCAGAACATCGCCCCTCCCTGCAGAACATCATCGCCCCCCCTCCCTCCCTGCAGAACATCATCGCCCCCCCTCCCTCCCTTCCTGCGGAACATCATCGCCCCCCCTCCCTCCCTGCGGAACATCATCGCCCCCCCTCCCTCCCTGCGGAACATCATCGCCCCCCCTCCCTCCCTGCGGAACATCATCGCCCCCCCTCCCTCCCTGCGGAACATCATCGCCCCCCCTCCCTCCCTGCGGAACATCATCGCCCCCCCTCCCTCCCTGCGGAACATCATCACCCCCCCTCCCTCCCTGCGGAACATCATCGCCCCCCTCCCTCCCTGCGGAACATCATCGCCCCCCCTCCCTCCCTGCGGAACATCATCGCCCCCCCTCCCTCCCTGCGGAACATCATCGCCCCCCCTCCCTCCCTGCGGAACATCATCGCCCCCCCTCCCTCCCTGCGGAACATCATCGCCCCCCCTCCCTCCCTGCGGAACATCATCGCCCCCCCTCCCTCCCTGCGGAACATCATCGCCCCCCCTCCCTCCCTGCGGAACATCATCGCCCCCCCTCCCTCCCTGCGGAACATCATCGCCCCCCCTCCCTCCCTGCGGAACATCATCGCCCCCCCTCCCTCCCTGCGGAACTTCATCGCCCCCCCTCCCTCCCTGCGGAACTTCATCGCCCCCTCTCCCTCCCTGCGGAACTTCATCGTCCCCCCTCCCTCCCTGCGGAACTTCATCGCCCCCCTCCCTCCCTGCGGAACTTCATCGCCCCCCCTCCCTCCCTGCGGAACTTCATCGCCCCCCTCCCTCCCTGCGGAACTTCATCGCCCACCCTCCCTCCCTGCGGAACTTCATCGCCCACCCTCCCTCCCTGCGGAACTTCATCGCCCACCCTCCCTCCCTGCGGAACTTCATCGCCCACCCTCCCTCCCTGCGGAACTTCATCGCCCACCCTCCCTCCCTGCGGAACTTCATCGCCCCCCTCCCTCCCTGCGGAACTTCATCGCCCCCCCTTCCTCCCTGCGGAACTTCATCGCCCCCCCCTCCCTCCCTGCGGAACTTCATCGCCCCCCCCTCCCTCCCTGCGGAACTTCATCGCCCCCCCTCCCTCCCTGCGGAACTTCATCGCCCCCCCTCCCTCCCTGCGGAACTTCATCGCCCCCCCTCCCTCCCTGCGGAACTTCATCGCCCCCCCTCCCTCCCTGCGGAACTTCATCGCCCCCCCTCCCTCCCTGCGGAACTTCATCGCCCCCCCTCCCTCCCTGCGGAACTTCATCGCCCCCCCTCCCTCCCTGCGGAACTTCATCGCCCCCCCTCCCTCCCTGCGGAACTTCATCGCCCCCCTCCCTCCCTGAGGAACTTCATCGCCCCCCCTCCCTCCCTGCGGAACTTCATCGCCCCCCCTCCCTCCCTGCGGAACTTCATCGCCCCCCCCTCCCTCCCTGCGGAACTTCATCACCCCCCCCTCCCTCCCTGCGGAACTTCATCGCCCCCCCTCCCTCCCTGCGGAACTTCATCGCCCCCCCTCCCTCCCTCCCTGCGGAACTTCATCGCCCCCCCTCCCTCCCTCCCTGCAGAACTTCATTGTCCCCCCTCCCTCCCTCCCTGCAGAACTTCATCGCCCCCCCTTCCTCCCTGCAGAACTTCATCGCCCCCCCTTCCTCCCTGCAGAACATCGCCCCCCCTTCCTCCCTGCAGAACATCGCCCCCCCTTCCTCCCTGCAGAACATCGCCCCCCGTCCCCTATACTCACCTGTCAGCTGCCTGTCCCACACACCGCGCGCGCCGCAGCCGCCGACATCCGACTGGCGCTCTGTCCCGCCGCAGCGCCTTCTTCCTGAGTGAGCGGTCATATGATACTGCTCAATAAGGTCATGAATATGCGCATATTCATGACCTTAATGACCGGTACCATGTGACCGATCACTCAGGACGCGCTGCAGAGGGTGAGAACAGGCATCGCTGGAGGCTGGAGCAGGTGAGTATCGTCTTCAAGGAGGGTGGGTGGGACGCGGGGAGGCTGGCGGGGGGGCGTGGGGAGGCGGGCGGGGCGGGGCGGGGGGCGGGGTTTTTGCGGTCGGGTCGCGTTTGTGACTATAAAAAAAAAAAAAAAAAAAAAATCCTTGCCCAGGTGCCGCCCCCCGCAATGTCGCCGCCCTAGGCACGTGCCCTCGAGTGCCTAGTGGCAAATACGGCCCTGGCTAGAGCATATACGTTTAACCCTTAAAAATTGTCCCATTGGTATTCCTTTAATCACCGATGGAGGGTGGGACGACGTGGCATGCAACAAGGTGTTGGTTGCAGTCACTTTTCTGAACACCTCAGTAGACAGATTACCACTAGAGGATGCATCAATTTGTAAATCAAGAAAATCCAGACTTCGACCTACCTTAAAGGTCAATCTGATGTTGATATCATTGTTATTGAGGACCGCCATGAGTGCCTCCAGTTGATATATAGGCCCCTCCCACACAAACCAAACATCATCGATATAACGCATCCAATGATGTACGTTATCGATGCCAGGGATGGGATTACTGATGAAAATATCCCTTTCCCATAATCCTAAAAAAAGGTTTGCGTAGGACGGGGCACAGGAGGCCCCCATGGCGGTCCCCTGCTTCTGCAGGTATACCCGTTTGTTGAAAATAAAACAATTGTGAGTAAGTATAAACTCCAACAAAACCAACAACAGATCGACCAAATCTAATTCTAGGTTACTCGTTCTCAGAAACCATTCGGTGGCTGCCAAACCATCCTTGTGCCTAATGGAAGTATACAGGGACTCCACATCTGCCGTGACCATCACCATATCTTCCGTCAGACATAAATTGTCCAACCTCTTCAAGGCAGATGTGGTGTCCCCGATATACGACGGCAGGCTAGCCACCAATGGCTTCAAAAAATATTCCAAGGTGTCACAAATTATTTCGCAAAGTCCTTCATTTCCAGCCACAATTGGTCGCCCAGGCGGGTTCTCCAAATTTTTGTGGACCTTAGGGATTAAATAAAAGGTAGGGAGTTTGGGTATCATCTTTTGTACCGAATTCAATAATTGTCTTGGAATAATTCCTTTGTCGAATGCCTCTTCTAAAATTTTCACCAACTCCCTTTGGTATGATGGGAGAGGATTAGAAGGTAATCTGCGATAGCAAGATACATCGTTCAGTAATTTATCAGCCTGTTCCTCATACAGTACCGAAGGCCATATTACCAAATTCCCCCCTTTATCCGCGGCCTTAAAGACCACATCCGACCACGTCTGCATTTCTTTCAATGCTTTTTGTTGATCTCTTGTGAGATTAAAGCTATGATTTTTCTGCTCTGCTAATTTTTCAATGTCCGCAGAAACTACTTTCGTGAAGAAATCCACTGCTGGACATAAATTTAAAGAGGGGAATTTTTTGGTTTTGCCCAACAATTTTTTGGGGAAGCCCTTTAGCTCCATGGTACTCTCATTTTCACTTACCAGTGATTCTAACGTGTCATGATTCCAATGGCAGGGAATCACAAAAGGACAAGCACCAACGAGCTCTAGGGTGATGGAACCTGAGCTGACCGCGACCCTAAACCTGAACACACAAATAACAATAGCCGGGGAACGTGCCTACGTTGATCCTAGACGTCTCGCACCAGCCGAAGATCTAACTTCCCCTATTAGAAGAAACACAGACCTCTCTTGCCTCCAGAGAAATGCCCCACAGAAATAGCAGCCCCCCACATATAATGACGGTGAAATGAGAGGAAGGCACATACACAGTATGAAATCAGATTCAGCAAAATGAGGCCCGCTAAAACTAGATAGCAGAGGATACAAAAGTAAACTGCGCGGTCAGCAAAAAACCCTTCAAAAAAACCATCCTGTAATTACTTGAACTCATGTTCCAACTCATGGAACATGAGGAGCAATTACAGCCCGCTAGAGCAACCAGCAGCAAAGAAACAATTATATGCAAGCTGGACAAGACAAAAATAAATCAAAACGTGGAACAAGAAAATCAAAAACTTAGCTTGTCCTGAAGATTACTGAAGCCAGAAGCTGAGGTAACAAAACACTCTGATAACCTTGATAGCCGGCGGGGAAATGACAAGAAAGCCCGGTTAAATAGGAAACTCCCAAATCCTAATAGAACAGGTGGACACCAGAGACAGCAGAACACAAATCACCCAGTACCATCAGTAATCACCAGAGGGAGCCCAAAAACAGAACTCACAACAGTACCCCCCCCCCTTGAGGAGGGGTCACCGAACCCTCACGAGAACCACCAGGGCGACCAGGATGAGCCCTATGAAAAGCGCGGACCAAATCATCAGCATGAACATCAGAGGCAACCACCCAAGAATTATCCTCCTGACCATAACCCTTCCACTTGACCAAATATTGGAGTTTCCGTCTGGAAACACGAGAATCCAAGATCTTCTCCACAACATACTCCAATTCTCCCTCCACCAGCACCGGAGCAGGAGGCTCAGGCGAAGGAACAACAGGTACCTCATACCTCCGCAACAACGACCGATGGAACACATTATGAATAGCAAACGATGCCGGGAGATCCAAACGAAACGACACAGGGTTAAGAATTTCCAAGATCCTATAAGGACCGATGAACCGAGGCTTGAACTTAGGAGAAGAGACCTTCATAGGAACAAAACGAGAAGACAACCACACCAAGTCCCCAACACGAAGTCGAGGACCCACGCGGCGACGGCGATTAGCAAACTGCTGAGCCTTCTCCTGGGACAACTTCAAATTGTCCACCACATGACTCCAAATCTGATGCAACCTATCCACCACCATGTCCACTCCAGGACAATCAGAAGGCTCCACCTGACCAGAGGAAAAACGAGGATGAAACCCCGAATTACAAAAGAAAGGAGAAACCAAGGTAGCAGAACTAGCCCGATTATTAAGGGCAAACTCGGCCAGCGGCAAAAAGGTAACCCAGTCATCCTGATCAGCAGAAACAAAACACCTCAAATAAGTTTCCAAGGTCTGATTAGTTCGCTCCGTCTGGCCATTCGTCTGAGGGTGGAATGCAGACGAAAACGACAAATCAATGCCCATCTTAGCACAGAACGTCCGCCAAAATCTAGACACAAACTGGGATCCCCTGTCAGAAACGATGTTCTCCGGAATCCCATGCAAACGAACCACGTTCTGGAAAAACAGAGGGACCAACTCAGAGGAGGAAGGCAACTTAGGCAAGGGTACAAGATGAACCATTTTAGAAAAGCGGTCACACACAACCCAGATGACGGACATTTTTTGAGAGACAGGGAGATCTGAAATAAAGTCCATGGAAATGTGCGTCCAAGGCCTCTTCGGGATAGGCAAAGGTGACAACAATCCACTGGCTCGAGAACAGCAAGGCTTAGCCCGAGCACAAACCTCACAAGACTGCACAAAAGAACGCACATCCCTAGACAAGGAAGGCCACCAAAAAGACCTGGCCACCAAGTCTCTAGTACCAAATATTCCAGGATGACCTGCCAACGCAGAAGAATGGACCTCAGAGATGACTCTACTGGTCCAGCTATCCGGAACAAACAGTCTCTCAGGCGGACAACGATCAGGTTTACCCGACTGAAACTCCTGCAAAGCACGTCGCAAGTCTGGGAAGACGGCCGACAAAATCACCCCATCCCTAAGGATACCAGTGGGCTCAGAATTTCCAGGGGAGTCAGGCACAAAACTCCTAGAAAGAGCATCCGCCTTCACATTCTTTGAACCTGGCAGGTATGAAACCACAAAATTGAAACGAGAGAAAAACAGTGACCAACGAGCCTGTCTAGGATTCAGACGCCTGGCAGACTCAAGGTAAATCAGATTTTTGTGATCAGTCAAGACCACCACACGATGTCTAGCACCCTCCAGCCAATGACGCCACTCCTCAAATGCCCACTTCATGGCCAAAAGTTCCCGATTACCCACATCATAATTCCGCTCAGCGGGCAAAAATTTTCTAGAAAAGAACGCACATGGCTTCATCACCGAGCAATCGGAGCTTCTCTGTGACAAAACCGCCCCCGCTCCAATCTCGGAAGCATCAACCTCAACTTGGAAAGGAAGCAAAACATCAGGCTGACGCAACACAGGAGCAGAAGAAAACCGGCGTTTAAGTTCCTGAAAGGCCTCCACAGCCGCAGGAGACCAATCAGCAACATCAGCACCCTTCTTAGTCAAATCCGTCAAAGGCTTAACAACACTAGAAAAATTAGTTATAAAACGATGATAGAAATTAGCAATGCCCAAGAACTTCTGCAGACTCTTAAGAGATGCAGGCTGCGTCCAGTCACAAATAGCCCGAACCTTGACGGGATCCATCTCAATAGTAGAAGGGGAAAAAATATACCCCAAGAAAGAAATCTTCTGGACTCCAAAGAGACACTTTGAGCCCTTTACAAACAAGGAATTAGCCCGCAGGACCTGAAACACCTTCCTGACCTGCTGAACATGAGACTCCCAGTCATCAGAAAAAACCAAAATATCATCCAAATACACAATCATAAATTTATCCAGATATTCACGGAAAATATCGTGCATAAATGACTGGAAGACTGAAGGAGCATTAGAAAGTCCGAAAGGCATTACCAAATACTCAAAATGGCCCTCAGGCGTATTAAATGCGGTTTTCCACTCATCACCTTGCTTTATTCGTATAAGATTATACGCACCCCGGAGATCAATCTTAGTGAACCATTTAGCCCCCTTAATGCGAGCAAACAAATCAGTCAACAAAGGCAAAGGATACTGATATTTTATGGTAATCTTATTCAAAAGACGATAATCTATACAAGGTCTCAAGGACCCATCTTTCTTGGCCACGAAAAAAAAACCTGCTCCCAAAGGGGACGAAGATGGACGGATATGTCCCTTTTCCAAGGACTCCTTAACATAATCCCGCATAGCAGTATGCTCTGGCACTGACAGATTGAACAAACGACCTTTAGGAAATTTACTACCAGGAATTAAATCTATAGCACAATCGCAATACCTGTGAGGAGGAAGCGAACTGAGCTTAGGCTCCTCAAAAACATCCCGATAATCCGACAAAAATACAGGAACCTCAGAAGGAGTAGATGAAGCGATAGAAATCGGAGGTGCATCATCATGAACCCCCTGACATCCCCAGCTTAACACAGACATGTTTTCCAGTCAAGGACTGGATTATGAGTTTGTAACCATGGCAGACCAAGTACTAGAACATCATGTAAATTATACAACACCAGGAAGCGAATCACCTCCTGATGAACGGGAGTCATACGCATGGTCACTTGTGTCCAGTACTGAGGTTTATTCATAGCTAAAGGTGTAGAGTCAATTCCCTTCAAAGGAATAGGGACTTCCAGAGGCTCAAGACTAAACCCACATCGCTTGGCAAATGACCAATCCATAAGACTCAGGGCAGCGCCTGAATCTACATAGGCATCGACGGAAATGGATGATAATGAGCAAATCAGAGTCACAGACAGAATGAACTTAGACTGTAACATACTAATGGCAACAGACTTATCAACCTTTTTTGTGCGTTTAGAGCATGCTGATATAACATGAGCTGAATCACCACAATAAAAGCACAACCCATTTTTCCGCCTATAGTTTTGCCGTTCACTTCTAGACTGAACTCTATCACATTGCATTGTCTCAAGTGCCTGTTCAGAAGACACCGCCAAATGGTGCACAGGTTTGCGCTCCCGTAAACGCCGATCAATCTGAATAGCCATAGTCATAGACTCATTCAGACCCGTAGGCGCAGGGAACCCCACCATAACATCTTTAATGGCCTCAGAAAGGCCATCTCTGAACTTTGCAGCCAGGGCGCACTCATTCCACTGAGTAAGCACTGACCATTTCCGAAATTTTTGACAATATATTTCTGCTTCATCTTGCCCCTGAGAGAGAGCTAATAAAGCTTTTTCAGCCTGAATCTCTTGGTTAGGTTCCTCATAGAGCAAACCCAATGCCAGAAAAAACGCATCCACATTAAGCAACGCAGGATCCCCTGGTGCCAATGCAAATGCCCAATTTTGAGGGTCACCCCGCAGGAAAGATATAATAATCTTAACCTGCTGAGCAGGGTCTCCAGAAGAGCGAGATTTCAAAGAAAGGAACAGCTTGCAATTGTTCCTAAAATTCAGAAAACTAGATCTATCTCCAGCAAAGAACTCTGGAATAGGAATTCTAGGTTCAGACATAGGAGCATGTACAACAAAATCTTGTATATTTTGAACCTTAGCAGCAAGATTATTCAAGCTGGAAGCTAAACTCTGGACGTCCATGATAAACAGCTAAGGTCAGAGCCATTCAAGGATTAAGAGGAGGAAAAAAAAAAAAAAAAATCAGCCAGGCTGCAATTAGGGCTAGGCAGCAACCTCAGAGGAGGAAGAAAAAAAAAACTTCCTCAGACTACTTTTCCTCCTACTTCAGCCCAAACATTTTTGGCCGGCTATACTGTCATGATTCCAATGGCAGGGAATCACAAAAGGACAAGCACCAACGAGCTCTAGGGTGATGGAACCTGAGCTGACCGCGACCCTAGACCTGAACACACAAATAACAATAGCCGGGGAACGTGCCTACGTTGATCCTAGACGTCTCGCACCAGCCGAAGATCTAATTTCCCCTATTAGAAGAAACACAGACCTCTGTTGCCTCCAGAGAAATACCCCACAGAAATAGCAGCCCCCCACATATAATGACGGTGAAATGAGAGGAAGGCACATACACAGTATGAAATCAGATTCAGCAAAATGAGGCCCGCTAAAACTAGATAGCAGAGGATACAAAAGTAAACTGCGCGGTCAGCAAAAAACCCTTCAAAAAAACCATCCTGTAATTACTTGAACTCATGTTCCAACTCATGGAACATGAGGAGCAATTACAGCCTGCTAGAGCAACCAGCAGCAAAGAAACAATTATATGCAAGCTGGACAAGACAAAAATAAATCAAAACGTGGAACAAGAAAATCAAAAACTTAGCTTGTCCTGAAGATTACTGAAGCCAGAAGCTGAGGTAACAAAACACTCTGATAACCTTGATAGCCGGCGGGGAAATGACAAGAAAGCCCGGTTAAATAGGAAACTCCCAAATCCTAATAGAACAGGTGGACACCAGAGACAGCAGAACACAAATCACCCAGTACCATCAGTAACCACCAGAGGGAGCCCAAAAACAGAACTCACAACACTAATGCCTCTAAGGCTTCATGTTCTTCGACAGTTTCACAGGGTATATCAGAGGGATTTTTATAATGCAGTCTTTTCAGAATAATTTTCCGTGAAAATAAGTGAACATCCTTGACCGCTAAAAACGGATCTATAGAATTTGAAGGAGAGAATGTTAAACCCTTCTCTAAAACCTCCCATTGTGTAGGAGTAAGGATATGTGAGGAGAGATTAATTACCTTACTCTTCTCCTGTTCAAAATTACGTTCCTTCCTAGAATATTTAGATTGCTGGATACACGGACACCATTCCCTGTGTAAGTTACCATCTATCTGCCCATTTTTTTTCGGCTTTTATATTTTCCAGTGTTGTATTGTGGGTACATTCTTAGTGAGTGGCGGTAGTCAGTATGTGTATCAGCTGATGGCAATGAATTATTGTGCCTTCTCACTTTGGTACTTCTAATTCCACTGGATTTCCATTTATAATTGCTTCCTTTTGGGTAGCTAGATATGGATTTGTTTGCTATATAGCTGTTTATGTATGGGCTAATTTTTGGGATGATGATCACACATTTAGGGTTTTGTGATGTTATGTGTATCTATCCGCTCCTATACATTGGAAGGTTTTTCACTTTAGTACTGCATATTTAATTTATTATGTGAATTATTAATAAATATTAATTTTAGAATTAAAATTTGTTAGACATTGTGTTTTTTCCTTGTTGCGTGCTATGGCAATTTAGGATTTTGTGTTTTTGGATTATAGTTGATGTTGTTACACAATGATATTGTAAGGATCATATTATTGATTATAGTTTGCTTATTTCTGTTTATAGACAGACGATCCAGTATATTTCGTATCATGGATATAAAGGCTAGGGAAACCGCCTGGCTAACCAAAGCATCTAGTATTTTCAAAGTGAATTCCTCTGGTGTTTTTAATGATACTACTATTGCTCAAAAGGACTGGAAGAGACAATATAAAAATATGTTGTTACGCCAAACGAAATTATGGTGGACTAAAACCTCACTTCAAAATTATTGTGAACGCAAAATTATTCCGAGGGGATTACGAGTTCAGCTGTTCCCTACATTTAATCTCGATAACGAATTATTGACAAAAAGGTGGATTGAAGCTGCTGATAACTGCTCTTTCACTTTTATTCAAATCATTATAGAACATAATGAGATATGTCTCAAAAATTTGGATGAGGAAATTAATAATATACTCTCCAATATTCGGAAAGAGATGCCGGTAGAAATATTGGAACATTATTTGAGAGACATTGAAAAAGATCTTGAGAAATGTGAAGCAAATGTTAGTGAGGGGAAGAAAAAGAAATTTGCCCGTGATGTCTCAGATTATGAGATGAATAAAGTGTATAGGTGGCAGAATTCAGACCACAAAGATAAAAAAGGGAAAAATGTACCCGTTAGAAGTGAGTCTATACATTCTCTTACATCGTCAGTTGAGACTCGAGGATCATACAGTGATATGGAAAGTGCCTCTACGTCAGGGCCAGTTACACGGTTTGGCAATAAGAAAAAGACCTACCAGCAATCTAAATATTCTAGGAAGGAACGTAATTTTGAACAGGAGAAGAGTAAGGTAATTAATCTCTCCTCACATATCCTTACTCCTACACAATTGGAGGTTTTAGAGAAGGGTTTAACATTCTCTCCTTCAAATTCTATAGATCCGTTTTTAGCGGTCAAGGATGTTCACTTATTTTCACGGAAAATTATTCTGAAAAGACTGCATTATAAAAATCCCTCTGATATACCCTGTGAAACTGTCGAAGAACATGAAGCCTTAGAGGCATTAAAATCACTGGTAAGTGAAAATGAGAGTACCATGGAGCTAAAGGGCTTCCCCCAAAAATTGTTGAGCAAAACCAAAAAATTCCCCCCTTTAAATTTATGTCCAGCAGTGGATTTCTTCACGAAAGTAGTTTCTGCGGACATTGAAAAATTAGCAGAGCAGAAAAATCATAGCTTTAATCTCACAAGAAATCAACAAAAAGCATTGAAAGAAATGCAGACGTGGTCGGATGTGGTCTTTAAGGCCGCGGATAAAGGGGGGAATTTGGTAATATGGCCTTCGGTACTGTATGAGGAACAGGCTGATAAATTACTGAACGATGTATCTTGCTATCGTAGATTACCTTCTAATCCTCTCCCATCATACCAAAGGGAGTTGGTGAAAATTTTAGAAGAGGCATTCGACAAAGGAATTATTCCAAGACAATTATTGAATTCGGTACAAAAGATGATACCCAAACTCCCTACCTTTTATTTAATCCCTAAGGTCCACAAAAATTTGGAGAACCCGCCTGGGCGACCAATTGTGGCTGGAAATGAAGGACTTTGCGAAATAATTTGTGACACCTTGGAATATTTTTTGAAGCCATTGGTGGCTAGCCTGCCGTCGTATAACGGGGACACCACATCTGCCTTGAAGAGGTTGGACAATTTATGTCTGACGGAAGATATGGTGATGGTCACGGCAGATGTGGAGTCCCTGTATACTTCCATTAGGCACAAGGATGGTTTGGCAGCCACCGAATGGTTTCTGAGAACGAGTAACCTAGAATCAGATTTGGTCGATCTGTTGTTAGTTTTGTTGGAGTTTATACTTACTCACAATTGTTTTATTTTCAACAAACGGGTATACCTGCAAAAGCAGGGGACCGCCATGGGGGCCTCCTGTGCCCCGTCCTACGCAAACCTTTTTTTAGGATTATGGGAAAGGGATATTTTCATCAGTAATCCCATCCCTGGCATCGATAACGTACATCATTGGATGCGTTATATCGATGATGTTTGGTTTGTGTGGGAGGGGCCTATATATCAACTGGAGGCACTCATGGCGGTCCTCAATAACAATGATATCAACATCAGATTGACCTTTAAGGTAGGTCGAAGTCTGGATTTTCTTGATTTACAAATTGATGCATCCTCTAGTGGTAATCTGTCTACTGAGGTGTTCAGAAAAGTGACTGCAACCAACACCTTGTTGCATGCCACGTCGTCCCACCCTCCATCGGTGATTAAAGGAATACCAATGGGACAATTTTTAAGGGTTAAACGTATATGCTCTAGTGGACAATCCTTTGAAAGACAAGCCAAGGAGTTAGGTACGAGATTTAAAAATAGGGGATACAGTTGTAAAAACATCAGAAAAGGATATCAAAATGCTAAACATAAGTCCAGAAATGAACTTTTGTATAAAAATGATCAGAGCAAAGGAGATATTGGTGAAGACAATTTTTGCCCACGCTTAATTGCAACATACAATAACAAATGGCCTCAATTTTGCCAAATTGTTCGCAAGCATTGGCAAATTTTGTTGACTGACCCTATTCTTAAAAAATGTTTACCCCCTTCCCCTCTTATTACGGCAAGAAGAGCCAAGAATTTAAAGGATATTTTGGTCCATAGCCATTATGAACAGAACAAAAAGGGAACATGGTTAGACACAAAGGGTTTTTACCCATGTGGGCACTGTAAGGTATGCGATAATATGTCCAAGAGTCAAACATTTACTGATGCCAAGGGCAAGAGAGTGTACTCTATTAGACATTTCATTTCTTGCTCCACAAAAGGCGTGATTTATTGTGCCCAGTGCCCTTGTGGAAAAATTTATATCGGGTTGACAACCAGAGAACTTCGTGTCCGCACAAGAGAACACATTAGGGACATTGAAAAAAGTAAAAATGTCGAGGATGTCTCCTTACTGAAAACTATACCCCGACATTTCTTTGAGCATCATAATAGTGACTCTAGTTTATTAAAGGTCAAAGGCATAGATATAGTACAGATGGGGCCGAGAGGGGGTAATCTAGCTAAAAATCTAGCGAGACTCGAAAGTAAATGGATTTACAGACTGGGCAGTGTAGCCCCTGTGGGATTAAACGAAAATTTTGGCTTCTCAGCATTTCTTGAATAATCCGGTTTGGTTTGGGCGTAGTGGTATTTTTTAGGGGTTTAGGGATACTGTATTGGGATGTTATTTTATGATTTTAACTTGTTCTTTTTCATTATTAATAGATTCATGTAGTCCTGACATTTGGACGTAGTTGGTAATCCTCCTTTCGTTCAAGGTGTTTACATAATCAAGAAGGAATCCCACTAAACAGAAATATAACATTGGAGGACACAGGAAGAAAAGAATTTTAATGTGTGTTTTGTTCATTTCAGCAACAAAAATTGTTTTTCACTTTCTGATTATCTTGGTCCATTCAAGGACTGGTTTATTTGATAAGTTTTGTAAAGCACTTTATTGCATATTTGTCTTTGTGATAAATCTCTATTACATTGTTTCAAAAGCACTTTATATTTGTTATTTTGATATATGTAAATATTTATATTGTATAAATTTGTGCACAGTAATTATATTCTATATCATTATAAGCTATTATTGGCACTAGTTATAGACACCTTATTCTTAGATCACTAGTATAATTGTTATTTATATTTTCTAAATGTTTTTAATAATAATAATTCTTCCTAAGTGTCATTTTATTGATTATGTAATATTACATTGTTAATGCTTCATACGTAATTGTAATGGGATGGTCTTCTATTGTTAGCTTCCCTCAGCCTGCCTTGTCCGGGAACGTTGCGCTGCCTTCTGATCGGTCCGCCCACAGACTTCACTGACTCCGGCGGGCAGGACTTAGCTGGCATGCACAGCGCTCATCAGTGAGCGCCTGAGTGCTTGCGGTCCATAGTCCGGAAGCAGTGAGGCCATTTCCGGTGCGCGGAGGACAGCGTCAGCGCACACTTAGTTTCCCTGACAACGTGGGCTGCAGCGTTCTGCAGGGAGCCCTTTTGATTGGAGGAGGCATAGTTTAAATGTCCGGCGTCCCTCTACCCCGACACGCCCCCTGAGGAAGTGTTACGAAACGCACGTCGGGGTAAAGGAACGGATACACGGACACCATTCCCTGTGTAAGTTACCATCTATCTGCCCATTTTTTTCGGCTTTTATATTTTCCAGTGTTGTATTGTGGGTACATTCTTAGTGAGTGGCGGTAGTCAGTATGTGTATCAGCTGATGGCAATGAATTATTGTGCCTTCTCACTTTGGTACTTCTAATTCCACTGGATTTCCATTTATAATTGCTTCCTTTTGGGTAGCTAGATATGGATTTGTTTGCTATATAGCCGTTTATGTATGGGCTAATTTTTGGGATGATGATCACACATTTAGGGTTTTGTGATGTTATGTGTATCTATCCGCTCCTATACATTGGAAGGTTTTTCACTTTAGTACTGCATATTTAATTTATTATGTGAATTATTAATAAATATTAATTTTAGAATTAAAATTTGTTAGACATTGTGTTTTTTCCTTGTTGCGTGCTATGGCAATTTAGGATTTTGTGTTTTTGGATTATAGTTGATGTTGTTACACAATGATATTGTAAGGATCATATTATTGATTATAGATTACATTTTATAGCAATAAACTTGTTTCTTCAAAAGGGAATTGTGGGCAGCATGTCCATATCCTTACATAAGTGCAAGAAGATGCATATCTGAAAAGCCATTTTGCATATAAATAAAAGAAGAATTATCACATCAAGAAAGCGTTAAATAGAGACATAAAAGATATACTTGGAAAGATTTTACACAGCCCTAGCCTGCAGTACTCTGCTTGCCTAGGGCAAATCTTACTGACAGATTCCTATTAAAATTGCACAAAATAGTGCATTCAATAAAATAACTTTTCAAAGTTGTAGCAAAAATGATGTACTTGTACCGTTGTCATGGAAAAAAAAATCACAATGCAGACACAACTTGTGAATGCTTCCTAGGTTTGGTCATTTTTTGCTACAATTTTCTGAAAATGCTATAAATCATTGAGTTTTTAGAGAATCACGGCATAAATCACATCCACGCTTCATTTACAGTGCCAGTATCTATCAATATGATCGTCTAAGGGGTACTTCCGTCTGTCTGTCTGTCTGTTTGTTAGTCTGTAATGGAAATCCCGTGTCACTGATTGGTCACGGCTGACAGGCCGCGACCAATCAGCGACAGGCTTAGTCCGGCCGCAAATTGGCCCCTCCCTACTCTCCTCCAGTCAGCCTATGCAGCATCAATAGTAAAAAGATATAATGTTAAAAATAATTTAAAAAAAAAATTGTGCTATTCTCACCTTCCGCCATCCACCAATGCGAGAGATGCTGTGGCCAGCTTCCGTTCCCAGTGATGCATTGCGAAATTACCCAGATGACTGTGGGTAATTTCGCAATGCATCACTGGGAATGGAAGCTGGTGGCAGCATCGCGCACATCGGGACAGCTTCGGTGGACGCCGGAGGGTGAGTATGTAACTATTTTTATTGTTTGTTTTTTTTTAACAGGGATACGGTGCCCACACTGCTATATACTACGTGGGCTGTGTTATATACTGCGTGAGCTGTGCTATATACTGCGTGGCCTGTGTTATATACTGCGTGGGCTGTGTTATATACTGCATGGCTTATGTTATATACTACGTGGGCTGTGTTATATACTACGTGGGCTGTGCTATATATTATGTGGGCTGTGTTATATACTGTCTGGCTGCTATATACTACGTGGGCAGTGTTATATACTGCGTGGTCTGTGTATATACTACGTGGCCTGTGTTATATACTGCGTGGGCTGTGCTATATATTACGTGGGCTGGGCTATATATTACGTGGGCTGTGTTATATACTACGTGGCTGCTATATACTACGTGGCTGCTATATACTATGTGGCTGTGCTATATACTATGTGGCTGTGCTATATACTACGTGGCTGTTCTATATACTACATGGCTGTCTGTGTTATATACTACGTGCCTGTGTTATATACTGCGTGGGCTGTGCTATATACTACGTGGCTGTGCTATGTGCGACGTACATACATACATACATATTCTAGAATACCCGATGCGTTAGAATCGGGCCACCATCTAGTAGTGCATAAAATTTTAAGAAATCCTAGACAGAATATTAAGAGTATTTGAAGCAAAGTTTGATGTAGATTTTCAAGTGAATCTGCCTCAGAATCCATGTCGATAGATAGATAGATAGATAGATAGTCTAGCAACTGTTATGACAAAGATCTTTTTTTTTTTTAAAGTTAAAAATAAGTAAAGGAAATCTGTCACCAGATTTTTGCTATTTAATCTGAGAATAGCATATTATAAGGGTAGACAGACTGATTCCAGGGATGTGTCACTTGCTCTTACTTACAGTTTGCTGTAGTTTCAATACAATCTGCGTTTTATCATCAGGAGATTATCATTAGAAGACTAGGTGTCTAGCGCCAGGCAGTCTAGCTAATGTGTGTAACCCCGCCCCCATCACTGATTGGCAGCTTGCTGACAATGAACACAGAAAGCTGCCAATCAAGAGAATGGGTGGGGTTATATACAGCTCAGCATTTATAGCACTGCTACATCTACAGCAGAGCAAACAGCACTATAGTGCCCAGTAAGTGATACATCATTTGAATCAGACTTCCTGACCCTACATCATGCTGCTCTAAGATTACACAGCAAAAGCCTGCTGGCGGATTACTTTTAATTCAGCTGAATCTTGCCCAATGGCCATTTTTCTGTGGTGCAGGTAAGGGTCCCACTGGGAGGTGTTTAGCCCCTCTAGGCTGAACCCCCAGCTGTGCCTCTGTGTCTGAGGGAAGCCCAATGGCCTTCTGCCACAAAATGAGATGCATCTATTATAAATGATGCACGGTAGGTGCATAGAATAGCACCTAGTAGGTTGCCTTGTTGGGTCTGGTTAGTATCAGATTACACCGATCTCTAATTAAAATGATCCGATATTTGTTTTTCTTAATCGGAGGATTTCTAAAAAAAAGTTTTAACTCTAATACAAACATGTAGTACATAAAAACACATCCATTTTCTAGATGGCTGGTTTCCATCTCTGGCTGCCAAAAAAAAGGCATGAGAAAAAAAACAGAAGGGCAACTATCTGTCTATAAAATGTCGTCATTTTCATAAACACTTGAAAGGAGTATCTAAGTATTTTTAGATAGTTTCACTGATGTAAGAAGATAAAAGTTATTGGTGGGTTTTTCGAAAAATTCCTTTTCATAAAACATTGCAGCCCCTAAACATTTATCTGAGAGATGATGAAATCCAGATGTCTAACCATAAGAAATGCGCTGGGAGATCTGGCAGAGACTTGTGCAACACGTTAGGCAAGAAGTGATCCACAGATCTCAATAAAAGATATGTACATTCATTAGAATGCTGATTTTGTCTGAGATATAATCTTTTCTTTGAAACTTCTTTCTGTAATAAAGTATACTCAGGGTATCTTGACACTTAGGGCACAGTCCATTGTTTGCTTTTGGTATAATCACTAAAGTTAAAAAGCACTTATAAACTTAAAAAATAAAAGACTAATATATAAGATAAGATATAATTGCCAAAGTGTTTCTTAGCATTCATGGTTTTCTGCATGATTCTAAAACAATGTCTTGTAGAAATCCTACAGAGAAAACAAGGTTTACTTTCCTAATAATCAGTCTGGTGGAGCACCCGCCAGGGCCGTGGGATTACTCGGTACCAGGACGGTTCTTAAAGGGGATGTGTCACGACATCAGTGACCCGATCCGTGGCCCTGGGTGTCCAGTAAAAGAGTTAATGTAATAAAAGGGGAATTGTAAATGTTCGTGATGCCACCTGTGGTACTCGGGAATAAAGGTGTTAGCCGACGCTGCTTCAGTGTCCGCTGGGGATGATGGTGATGTAGCAGAGTTGGTACAGCTCTCCATAGGCAGAGCTAAACCCCAGGGCAACTGTATGAGTAGGTGATGTAATGATGGTGGTTGTGGTAGGCCGGGCAGGTGTTGTAGAAATAATGCAAAGGACACAGTAAGGTGCAGTTTCCACTTTTACTCACAGTTCTCCAGTCCACAAACGCTAGCCAGATGCTGTGTTCTCCAGGTCAGTGGTCCAGCAAACTCCCAGTTAGATTGGGATGCACCTTTCCAGGACTTCTTTCGTATGCCTTTCTCTGGCCGTCTCACTACGCTGGCTTCCACCCTCCTGCCCCGCGCCTTCACACACAGTGTCCCAATCCAGCAGCTTCAGATCTTGTTCGGCGACCCTCTCTGTTGGTCCCCTGGATCCTATGTGGCTGACTTTTCAGCAAATGTGTTGGATGTGGCTGCAGCACATGCAGATGCTACAGCCTCCGGTTAGCTAGCTGAGTCCTTAGTTTCTCTACTAGTTAGAGGGCTGCGACCTGATCCCTCCATGACTGGATACTGGCCCCACGGGTGGCTTCTGCACTACCCGTGCCACTAGGACCCCTTCTTCCTCTCTGGAGCTTATTTACAATCTCTTTCTCTTTCAGTCTGTTCTCTCTTTCTAGCTCCCTCTGACTGGGAGCTCCTCTGTACGTTTCTCAGGAGCTGCAGACCCGCACATCTGCTCTGCAAATCCTACTCAGCATGTGAGCCCATAGCAAGATGGATGATATGTGGGGTTTAGCCAAGAGTTTGATTCCTTCTGCACCTTTACAACCAATCATAGCATTGGGAGAGGGAGGATGAGTGAAATAGCTTTCAATGGTCTGGAAAATTGTGTGTTGAAAATGTGCCAAAATACGAAAAACAGAAAAAACATTGGGATGAAGCCCATGGATATGGAGATTCATGGAGTGCTGCAGTAAAAGACACCTAAATATTTGGACCGTGGCATATGGTAGAAGGCCTTGAGGTGGGTAAATGGAAGCAGCAGTAGCAATGTTTATCATGATTATGCAGTGAGAACAGAGTAAATAATTCAAAGCTTCCGGTAAATTTTGAGACACGGAAAGTGTGTTTTTTTGTGAGGTATAGATGTACATTAAATTTTGATTTTTAGAGAAAAATTTGGCTCAATTTTACAAACTTGTCCATATCCTGAAAATTCCAAGACATAAAGGAGTAGTGGAGCAACATGAGACAATAATCATGTTTGTACCCAACCACTCAATGGACTTTCACACTCTACGTGTGATGAAGGGTGGCTTGCTTAGTGAACTAAAGTGGAGCTGCCAGGACTGCAAGAGAAAAACTAAAATTTGCACGTTACAGCCCAATTGTATAATTAAAGTGCATTAGTAAGTTCAATAAAAATAAACTTGCAGAATGCTAAAATAAGTTTTTATGTCCCTGGACAACCCCTTTAACATTTGCCTATTGCCGTACCTTACAGTAGAGAAGACTTGCTAAAATGGTAGACGTTGTATGTGCTTAAAATGGGAAAGTAAGGAGTTGTACCCACTTACATTTATGTTCTTTGAAATGAATCCTGAAGTATGGTAAGATTTTTTGGGAAGTCCTTTTAGAATATTGAAATTAGCTTACATAATTCCACATTCAGACAGCTGTAATCAGCCTCATTGTAGCATCCATATCATGACCAAAAGACCTGTATTCTTCACAGTTCCAATTTACGAAATCACCGTAAGATTCAATCGTGGTCCAACATCAGTCGACTTTAATCATCAGGAATCCAGAGCTTGCTTCCATGATGTGGATTCTAAAATGCCACGGATTGGAGCTGCTTCGTGCCCTTAACAAAATAATCCCTAGATTCAAATTGGTTTACATAAAATGCAATTCCAAATAAACTTACTAAATTTAACAAATACTTAGGCAAACTTTAGCAAAGTTTTTTAACTTTGTTTTTTTTGTTTTCCATTGTTTTTTCCCGCAGGTCAATTTTAGTGTCTGCTATGTTTTCCAGAATGTATTTTCTTTTTCTCAGACTTTTTATAGAAAACTTAGTTTTATGTAACCTTGAAAGATTTATACTAACGTTCCTGGATGTTGGATTCAGCAAATATCACACTAACTTACCTGACATGTTTATACAATAATATATTGTGCTTTATGCAGAACAAATCAGTAAAAAATCCGCATATTGTTTTTATATGTTTAAGAGAGAAAGCATTTTCATGGATTATCTGTCAAGAGGGAACATTAAAGCAGCAACCAATTGAATTATATGTTTCAACTTTGGCTGTACTTTACAGCTGTATTTTTAGCTTCCTGAACTGCGCTTTTGAAGCTAAACACAAAATTTATCTTTCCGTTTATTTATTTATATGTTTTTCTGTGCCATCTGCTACTGTACTTTGAGTATGATGTAGAGCAATCAGATTGTTTTAGTAAATCACTATATCTTACAAGGAGATTATATGCATTTCATATAGGTCCTTACTGTTATTATTGAAGTTATACTAAAGCACATCATTAACATTAGATCGCTATGATATCCCACTCTTTCACCTGATTCCCATATTAATATTTTTATTTAAAGAGGAGAGAGGAGTAAAGTTTGCTTTATACAATAGAAAATTATCCCAATCCCCAGCTGGCTCCAAAATCTTTGATGGCAAATGTGAAGTTTAAGGGTGATTGGGCATGTTGAATAACAATAGGCACTATCATTTTTGTTCTGAAGAGAGATGAGCCACAGCTAGAAGTGTCTGGCAGCTTTCACGATTCTGCTCCTCAGTGTGTTTGGGATGCAGTTACTGATGGCTCAGCTGTTCAGTCTGGTACAGGGGTGTGATAAAGCTGTTAGTAGTTTGACAGCTCAGTGTCCAGTCTCCTACAGGGGCATGTTGAGCTGTCTGTGTTTTGATTGACAGATTGGCCGTCCAATCTGAGACTGGGAGGTGCTGGCTGTCTCTAGGTGTTCTTTGTCCCAGGTGATTGCTCTGCTACTTAGCTGAGCTGTTAGTTCCAGACCTCTGTCAGAGGTACATTCATCTAAGTGTGGCTTGTCTCTCTCTGCTTTGTGTTCTGCTTGTTGATCTTTTACTGCCTGACCTTGGACCTCATTCTGGCATCTGGTTAACCCCTTTGTTCTATCTTCCTGGCTATATATTTGTATTTTTCAAAGAGGAAAGTGGAGAAAGCTGCTGCCATAAAGCTCTGGCAGCAGGAAATCTCCAAAAGAGAAAAAGAAACTGTCACTTTGGCATCTCGCAAGCATTCTCAGTGCCTCCCTACTCATTGCTTTCACCACTCCACTTACCCAACGTCAGACCATCTCCCTAAGCTGCCTTGTGCGCACTGCCATCTCTTCTCCTAGAGGGTCTCCACCCAGCCATAGCAAGGTGTGACCAGTTTCTGCAGGAATTTAACCCTGCTGTGTCCTGCAGAGTTTGCCTTCCCCAGCCTATCCTATTTGCTATTGGTAGCAAAGGGTTTCTTGGGCAGCTGCTCTTAACACTTCTTCCAGATGATTGGTTCCCTGCTGTTTGTGTCTGGATCCTGAGGATGCATGTTTGTTATGTCTCTCCTGCTATTGACCTGGCTCGTACACCAATCCTGTCACTCCGCTCCTGACCTTGGTTTTGTACTCTGATGTGAGGATGCCCAGCAGGGAAGTTGAACAACTGTCCCTAAAGGTACCTTCACACATAACGATATTGTTAACGATATCGTTGCTTTTTGTGACGTAGCAACGATATCATTAATGAAATCGTTATGTAATCATTATGTGTGACAGCGACCAACGATCAGGCCCCTGCTGGGAGATCGTTGGTCGCTGAATAAAGTCCAGAACTTTATTTCGTCGCTGGACTCCCTGGAGACATCGCTGGATCGGCGTGTGTGACACCGATCCAGCGATGTCTTCACTGGTAACCAGGGTAAACATCGGGTAACTAAGCGCAGGGCCGCGCTTAGTAACCCGATGTTTACCCTGGTTACCATCCTAAAAGTAAAAAAAAACAAACAGTACATACTTACCTACAGCCGTCTGTCCTCCAGCGCTGTGCTCTGCTCTCCTCCTGTACTGTCTGTGAGCGTCGGTCAGCCGGAAAGCAGAGCGGTAACGTCACCGCTCTGCTTTCCGGCCGCTGTGCTCACACAGACAGTACAGGAGGAGTGCAGAGCACAGCGCTGGAGGACAGACGGCTGTAGGTAAGTATGTACTGTTTGTTTTTTTTTACTTTTAGGATGGTAACCAGGGTAAACATCGGGTTACTAAGCGCGGCCCTGCGCTTAGTTACCCGATGTTTACCCTGGTTACCGGCATCGTTGGTCGCTGGAGAGCGGTCTGTGTGACAGCTCTCCAGCGACCAAACAGCGACGCTGCAGCGATCCGGATCGTTGTCGGTATCGCTGCAGCGTCGCTTAATGTGAAGGGGCCTTAAGGTCTCTTGCAGATGACAGCTAATTACTTGGGGTTTATATGGACACCTTGTAATTATTATTTTTTGGGGGGGTTGGACCCTTTCAATAAAAAGGTATTATGTTTTTGAAGACTATAGCTATTCCTTATGGATGTTTATACAGTTTTATAACATTCTTAGACATCTTCTTACATTAGTTCATCTCATACCATTGTTTGTCAGTGATGATTTTGAGTAAACCTGACTTAATTCAGAATTTATATCGCATTATATGTAGCAGCGGCTTTACCTGCTTTCTAAATAATGCAAGTTCCTTGGAGTGAGTTTTGCTTTAGATTGTATCCTATTTATACTGACTTCCCATCTGTCTCCCAAGATGACAGATGGCCAAGAAAACCATAACCTCACTTAGTTTTTTTTTGTTTTCTGCTTATTATGTCTTTGTCAGTGTATATTTAACCCCTTCCCGACCAGTGACGCCACATAGGCGTCATGAAAGTCGGTGCCAATCCGACCTGTGACGCCTATGTGGCGTCATGGAGTGATCGCGTCCCTGCAGATCAGGTGAAAGGGTTAACTCCAATTTCATCCGATCTGCAGGGACAAGGGGAGTGGTATTTCAGCCCAGAGGGGTGGCTTCGCCCCCCGTGGCTATGATCGCTCTAATTGGCTGTTGATATTTAAACAGCCAATCAGAGCAATTTCACCTATGAAAAGTGGTGAAATATTACAATCCAGCCATGGCTGATGCTGCAATATCATTGACCATGGCTGGAAACCCTGATCTGCCCCCCACCACCGCCACCGATCTCCTCCCCAGTCCTCCGTTCTGTCCCGTACTGTGGTTCGCTCCTGTCTGCTCCCCCCATCCTCCTGTCCGCCCCCTCATGCTTCGATCCACCCCCCGTGCTCCGATCCACCCCCCGTGCTCTGATCCCACCCCCTCATACTTACCGAGCCTCCCGGTGTCCATCTGTCTTCTCCATGGGCGCCGCCATCTTCCAAAATGACGGGCACATGCACAGTGCGCCTGCCGAATCTGCTCTCCATTTCGAGCCCCGAAGTGCGCCCAGTGGTTTACCCCCACTTATGGGGTATCAGTGTACTCAGGACAAACTGGGCAACAACTATTGGGGTCCAATTTCTCCTGTTACCCTTGCGAAAATAAAAAATTGCTTGCTAAAGCATAATTTTTGAGGAATGAAAAATTATTTTTTATTTTCACGGCTCTGCGTTATAAACTTCTGTGAAGCACTTGGGGGTTCAAAGTGCTCACCACACATCTAGATAAGTTCCTTGGGGGGTCTAGTTTCCAAAATGGGGTCACTTGTGGGGGGGTTTCTATTGTTTAGGCACATCAGGGGGCTCCGCAAACGCAACGTGATGCCCGCAGACCATTCCATCAAAGTCTGAATTCCAAAACGTCACTACTTCCCTTCCGAGCCCCGACATGTGCCCAAACAGTGGTTCCCCCACATATGGGGTATCAGCGTACTCAGGACAAACTGGACAACAACTTTTGGGGTCCAATTTCTCCTGTTACTCTTGTGAAAATAAAAAAATTGCAGGCTAAAAAATTATTTTTGAGGAAAGAAAAATTATTTTTTATTTTCACGACTCTGTGTTATAAACTTCTGTGAAGCACTTGGAGGTTTAAAGTGGTCACCGCACATCTAGATTAGTTCCATGGGAGGTCTAGTTTCCAAGATGGGGTCACATGTGGGGGAGCACCAATGTTTACGCACACAGGGGCTCTCCAAACGCGACATGGTGTCCGCTTACGATTGGAGCTAATTTTTCATTCAAAAGTCAAATGGCGCTCTTTCCCTTCCGAGCCTTGCTGTGTGCACAAACAGTGGTTTACCCCCACATGTGAGGCATCGGTGTACTCAGGAGAAATTGCCCAACACATTTCAGGATCCATTTTATCCTGTTGCCCATGTGAAAATGAAAAAAATTTAGGCTAAAAGAATTTTTTTGTGAAAGAAAAGTACTTTTTTATATTTACGGATCAATCTGTGAAGCACATGGGGTTTAAAGTGCTCAGTATGCATCTAGCTAAGCTCCTTGGGGGTCTAGTTTCCAAAAAGGGGTCATTTGTGGGGTAGCTCCAACGTTTAGGCACACAGGGGCTCTCCAAACACTAAAGATTGGAGCCAATTTTTAATTAAAAAAGTTAAATGGCGCTCCTTCCCTTCCGAGCCCTGTCGTGCGCCCAAACAGTGGTTCCCCCCACATATGGGGTATCAGCGTACTCAGGACAAATTGTACAATAACTTTTTGGGTCCAGTTTCTCTTTTTACCTTTGGGAAAATAAAAAAATTGTTGCTAAAATATCATTTTTGTGACTAAAAATTTAAATGTTCATTTTTTTCCTTCCATGTTGCTTTTGCTGCTGTGAAGCACCTGAAGGGTTAATAAACTTCTTGAATGTGGTTTTGTGCACCTTGAGGGGTGTAGTTTTTAGAATGGTGTCATTTTTTGGTATTTTCAGCCATATAGGCCCCCTCAAACTGACTTCAAATGCGAGGTGGTCCCTAAAAAAAATGGTTTTGTAAATTTCGTTGTAAAAACGAGAAATCGCTGGTCAAATTTTAACCCTTATAACTTCCTAGCAAAAAAAAAATTTGGTTCCAAAATTGTGCTTATGTAAAGTAGACATGTGGGAAATGTTATTTATTAACTATTTTGTGTCACATAACTCTCTCGTTTGACAGAATAAAAATTTAAAATTTGAAAATTGCTAAATTTTCAAAATTTTAGCCAAATTTCCATTTTTTGTCACAAATAAGCACTAAAATTATCGACCTAAGTTTACCACTAACATGAAGCCCAATATGTCACAGAAAAGCAATCTCAGAACCGCTAGGATCCGTTGAAGCGTTCCTGAGTTATTACCTCATAAAGGGACACTGGTCAGAATTGCAAAAAACGGCAAGGTCATTAAGGTCAAAATAGGCTGGGTCATGAAGGGGTTAAAATGTCTCACCAAATATGACCATTCTGTTTTTTGTGCTTAATAAATGAGCACTCCCTGCAATTTTTTCCTTTTTCTTTCTAAATATGTTTGTGATGTAGTGTAAGTGTTTTAAAATACTTACCAATTTGCATCTTCTCTGGTTCCCAGCTCGGCTCCGTTCCTCTTCTGGACTACATGACTGCTGTTCAGCTTTGCCGCCTCACATATTGTCTACTATGTGGAGCAGTAACTGCTTTCCAGGTCTAAGCCTAAAAGACCCAAAGCAAAGGTTTATGGACTTTACCATTTCAGGAAATGCGCTGTATGTATACGGCGAAGCGGGAGCTACAGTATATTCCTGCATAGTGCAGTATATATTTGGCGCTGTTATTTCCCGTCACCATGCTGCATTGTGTGGCGACAGAGTTAAGATGGCTGCTGTCTCTGACAGCAGGCCTTCCCTGCAGGTTGCCCCCCTGCGTCGGCGATCACTGTGATTGGCTGATCAGTTCTGACTAGCCAATCACAGCGAAGTCATAATAACGTTAAAAAAACAAAACCATGTGACTTGCTGTGAATGGTGTTGTCTGAGACCGCACCAGTCACTGCAGTCACCATGGATTGGGTGATCGCGACGTCACCTCTCCTGATTAACCCCATTAACACTAATTGGCTGAACAATCATTACTGACCTATCAGTGCCAAATAGGTTAATCTAACAAAGTAATCACCACTTCACCTCAGAATTGATGTGCAGAATGGTTGTAGACCCCCCTGTGTTACCCTAAGACAATTTCATTTGTGGCCAAGGCGGTCCTCCTGTGATGTCTCCTCCTGCGATCCTGTGCTCTGTCTCCTGCGATCTGTGCTGTGTGCTGGCTGCTGTGTAACTGATCTGTGATCACAGCAGCAGCAGCAGCAGTTCCCCAATTCCTGTTCCAGCTCCCCACCAATCCCCCTCCACTCCCAATGGTATTCTTCGCGCACTTTTTTGCACTTTTTTGTGTGCTCGGCCTCCTGCGCTGAGCATTCATGCTCTTCCTGTGGCCGCAGAGCTTTGATCAGTATCGCTGCTGATCAGAGACAGCGCCAAGGGACTTTTTCTTTTTGCTTACCTAGTTAGTGTAGCAAATGTCGCAGTGTAAATGACCTACAATTTTTTTTTTTAATTATAGTTAGTACACTGAAGCTTTATAGGTAGGGAAGTTGCAAAAAAAAAAATAAAAACCTGACCAGCACCTCCATATAATGTGAACAGGTGCAAGCTGCAATGACTGCATAATATACATAAAAAGGGGACACAGCAGCACTCTGTAAGGACCAAGATATATGCAAACATGAGATCTAACCTACATTGTTGCTGAATAAAATGTACTTATAAAAAGAAGTACTTACAAAAAATGAAGGTTCTTAGCGCATAAATTCATGTGTGCCCATCAACTGCGGCAAGGTGATCTCCCTCTGATTGGTCCTACCATCCTAAACATGCCTCTTTTGGGCTATAAGCCTACAACTTAAATGGGCAAACATGTCTCTCAGGTTATAAGCCTGGGATCCAAGAAGTATCGTTTCTCCTTGCGGAGAGTGACATGATAAGCATGTTGAGGTGAGGAGACTTAAAGCCGCAATGCTCCTCTGGGAAATATGCAAATTGTCTCTTCAGAGAGGAAGAGAACTAGAACTCTGGTGCCACCTATTGGAAGTAGGAATCCTAACAGTCAATGTCGACCCTTTAACGAGCCACATGACTTAGGATAATAGCCAAACCAGAATCTCAATTTGCAGACACTGTGTTTCGGGCTACTGCCCCTCGTCAGTGCAAAGTGGAGATCTGGTTTGGCTGCTTGAGAGGCGTCTGACCGGGATCCAAGAAGTATCTTTCCCCTTCTGGAGAGTGACATGATAAGCATGTCGAGGTGAGGAGACTTAAAATTTTAAATAGGCAGATATGAACCAGCACTAATTAAAAGCACCCTTGGGCTGATGAGAGGAGTGCAAAGTCAGAAAGGAGGCAGTCACTATCTCCAATGGCCAACTGCAAAAAACACCTATGAACTCTCGTCTGCACTGCTGGCATTTATAAATGTGGATGCTGCATATATACACTGTATGTTACAGACACATATGTAAAGGCACACATAGAACACCTGCATGTATACACCAAGCCCACAAATATGTATGCACACACATAGCACACGTCTGTATACACAGAGCACATACATACAGACATATAGGTATACACAGAGCACATACATACATACATATATATATATACAGAGCACATACATACAGACATATATGTATACACAGAGCACATACATACAGACATATATTATATATATATAGACACAGAGCACATACATACAGACATATACAGTGGGGCAAAAAAGTATTTAGTCAGTCAGCAATAGTGCAAGTTCCACCACTTAAAAAGATGAGAGGCGTCTGTAATTTACATCATAGGTAGACCTCAACTATGGGAGACAAACTGAGAAAAAAAAATCCAGAAAATCACATTGTCTGTTTTTTTAACATTTTATTTGCATATTATGGTGGAAAATAAATATTTGGTCAGAAACAAAATTTCATCTCAATACTTTGTAATATATCCTTTGTTGACAATGACAGAGGTCAAACGTTTTCTGTAAGTCTTCACAAGGTTGACACACACTGTTGTTGGTATGTTGGCCCATTCCTCCATGCAGATCTCCTCTAGAGCAGTGATGTTTTTGGCTTTTCGCTTGGCAACACGGACTTTCAACTCCCTCCAAAGGTTTTCTATAGGGTTGAGATCTGGAGACTGGCTAGGCCACTCCAGGACCTTGAAATGCTTCTTACGAAGCCACTCCTTCGTTGCCCTGGCGGTGTGCTTTGGATCATTGTCATTTTGAAAGACCCAGCCACGTTTCATCTTCAATGCCCTTGCTGATGGAAGGAGGTTTGCACTCAAAATCTCACGATACATGGCCCCATTCATTCTTTCATGTACCCGGATCAGTCGTCCTGGCCCCTTTGCAGAGAAACAGCCCCAAAGCATGATGTTTCCACCACCATGCTTTACAGTAGGTATGGTGTTTGATGGATGCAACTCAGTATTCTTTTTCCTCCAAACACGACAAGTTGTGTTTCTACCAAACAGTTCCAGTTTGGTTTCATCAGACCATAGAACATTCTCCCAAAACTCATCTGGATCATCCAAATGCTCTCTAGCAAACTTCAGACGGGCCCGGACATGTACTGGCTTAAGCAGTGGGACACGTCTGGCACTGCAGGATCTGAGTCCATGGTGGCATAGTGTGTTACTTATGGTAGGCCTTGTTACATTGGTCCCAGCTCTCTGCAGTTCATTCACTAGGTCCCCCCGCGTGTTTCTGGGATTTTTGCTCACCGTTCTTGTGATCATTCTGACCCCACGGGGTGGGATTTTGCGTGGAGCCCCAGATCGAGGGAGATTATCAGTGGTCTTGTATGTCTTCCATTTTCTAATTATTGCTCCCACTGTTGATTTCTTCACTCCAAGCTGGTTGGCTATTGCAGATTCAGTCTTCCCAGCCTGGTGCAGGGCTACAATTTTGTTTCTGGTGTCCTTTGACAGCTCTTTGGTCTTCACCATAGTGGAGTTTGGAGTCAGACTGTTTGAGGGTGTGCACAGGTGTCTTTTTATACTGATAACAAGTTTAAACAGGTGCCATTACTACAGGTAATGAGTGGAGGAAAGAGGAGACTCTTAAAGAAGAAGTTACAGGTCTGTGAGAGCCAGAAATCTTGATTGTTTGTTTCTGACCAAATACTTATTTTCCACCATAATATGCAAATAAATTGTTAAAAAAACAGACAATGTGATTTTCCTGATTTTTTTTTCTCAGTTTGTCTCCCATAGTTGAGGTCTACCTATGATGTAAATTACAGACGCCTCTCATCTTTTTAAGTGGTGGAACTTGCACTATTGCTGACTGACTAAATACTTTTTTGCCCCACTGTATGTATACACAGAGCACATATATACAGACATATATATATATATATATATACACAGAGCACATACATACCGACATATATATATATACACAGAGCACATACATACAGACATATATGTATACACAGAGCACATACATACAGACATATATGTATACACAGAGCACGTACATACAGACATATATGTATACACAGAGCACATACATACAGATAAATATGTATACACAGAGCACATACATACAGACATATATGTATACACAGAGCACATACATACAGATAAATATGTATACACAGAGCACATACAGACATATGTATACACAGAGCACATACATACAGACATATATGTATACACAGAGCACGTACATACAGACATATATGTATACACAGAGCACGTACATACAGATAAATATGTATACACAGAGCACATACATACAGACATATATGTATACACAGAGCACATACATACAGATAAATATGTATACACAGAGCACATACATACAGACATATATGTATACACAGAGCACATACATACAGATAAATATGTATACACAGAGCACATACAGACATATATGTATACACAGAGCACATACATACAGATAAATATGTGTACACAGAGCACATACAGACATATATGTATACACAGAGCACATACATACATTACATACATGTATACAGAACACATGCATACACATATATGTCTCCACACGCACACATATATATTATATGTTGTACATCACCAGAACTCCATATTTTCTTATCTAAACCACATACACAAAAACACGCAGGCACATAGACAGAGACACACCATCAGACAGACATACACAAGTCTGTGTCATACAGAACGGATCCTCCAGAGAGAGACGCTGCATATAACCTTATATATAAAGAAAAATGATCCGCATCGAAAGAATGCAAAATTCTAAATCTTTATTCTATCCAGGAATATAGGATATTCATAGCACACAAATTAAACCATGTTCATTCTGTTTTATTATTATTTAAATAATAATTATTCTAATTTATATGTACCTTTTCTTATCCTGACGTTAGAGTAGATTTTTTGGATTTAACTTTGCGAGGTGACTCTGGTTTAGGGTGTGTACACACTTCTATCTTTCGACAACCTGTCACTGGCAATACTACCTTGCGTGCAGAAAATTACCACCCTACTCACAGCATCGACTCTATTTTTTTATAGCAAATTTGTCAGAGCAAAAAGGATTTGTTCTGACGAGAGTACCTTTCGCCAAGAAAACATTAATATTGAACGCAGACTTCACTCAAGAGGATACAATAGTAAAGTCATTAATCGCTCTGTCAAAAACAATTGATAAAGTAACTCGACGGCAAACTTTATTTCCTAGTAAGATAAATAGAAATATAATCAAAATTAATAATAATAATATCAAATCACAACAATAATATTGCCACGTTCAGTACTCCCTATAGCTTACAATTCAATAACATCAAGCGCATTATTAATAAATACATACATTCCTGTGTTATATAACGATGATTGATTTAACCAAACGTTCTCTAAGGGGCATAGATGAATAGCTAAAAGAAGACAATCTTTAGTCAACATATTGTCACCTAGTTTGTTTCAAAATAATTCTTCCAGTACCTCCACTTGGCTGTCAGTAAGGGATTTTATAAATGTGCAGGAAATAAATGCAATATGTGTAAGTACGTTAAAAAAAACAGAAAAAGTTGATGACCACTTAGGTATTAACTCATTCATCAATTGTGACACACGATAAGTGGTTTATTGTATTACATGTGATATATGTAATATTAAATATATTGGTTGTACCAGCCTCAAACTAAAGAAAAGAATAGCGGAACATATTAAAAATATTAATAATAAAAATAGAACTTATTCTGACTCAGCAAATCACTTTATTGATGTATAGAATGGTGATCTAAATAGTTTTTTTCTTTTTTGGCATCAAAAAGATTAATCCTCCGATTAGAGGAGGGGTTTGGCAGAAGAAACTTTTCCGCAGGGAGACTTTTTGGATTGTTCAATTGGATACGAAACAACCTAAAAGTATGAATTATGAGATACCATGCTCATATATTAAATTAATTTACATGTCACCTTACCTTTTGATTGACACATGTATGGGAGGATCGATTTTCTCCTGCTCGTGGTTGTTGCCCTTTCTGGTCTTACTTTTCATTTGGCATAAAAACTGCCTCTAGCTGATTAATGGATCTATGTCTTTGTGTGTGAATTTATGCATCTTTACCATATACAGTATATATATATATATATATATATATATAAAACTATATATCTAAATAACACTCAAATAAATGTATATATATACATTTATTTGAGTGTTATTTAGAGTCACATTGTCATTATAATATGTCTTCTATTTTGAGGCTAATATAACATGTATTGGATATTTGCCAATTTATTTTAATGCTAATCTTTGCAATTAATTATCCTGTGATGTTACTTAGGGTGTAACCTTTACACAGCATTTGCTGTGTTAGTCTGTTATACTCCACGACTAAGTTCTTCGACCAGAAACGCCTACGGATGAACATTGTTTTAATTGTGTGCTATGAATATCCTATTTTTTAACTTGATGGAATAAAGATTTAAAATTGTATATTCTTTCTGTCACACTGTGCCACATTCTGCTGAGACCTTTGGGGGTATCTGGGATCAGAAGGTCACAGCGATTGGCAAATCACAGGTCCTCTTTTGATTCCGCTCAGCAATTAATTTGAGTGGAGCATATTGATTTTTGCTTGGTGTGAAGGGGTTAAGAATTCCTTTTTGATCCTGCTGGGATTCCATATGGCTCTAATGTCAGCTGCTGCATTTTGCTTGGTCCTGTGTCGGTTATAGGTTTTCTATGCTGACCTCCTGGAGAAGTTGTTTCAGTTTAAGCTGTGGAGTTCCAGTTGCTGTTTGATTTCTACTGTTTGTCTCCCTCCCTGTGTCTCCTTACCTTACTAGTGAGTCTACTGTTTGCTGCCCTACTCACTAGTTAGGGCTAGGTCAGGGCCATCCAGGGCTTAGGTACAAGATCACGCACAGGGAAAAGGACCTATCTAGGGACGATAGGAGCTCAGGGTGCAGTTTCAGGTGAGTGTTTAGGGGTGCCCCTTCTCCCCTTTCCCTTTTGTCAGGGTCCCTTTTACCTTCTTTCCCACCTCACACTGGGCATATCCTTACTCCGGTATGATACTTTCTATGTGGATCCTTTTTCCATATTTATTACCGGCGGTCAACGATTACTGGAGCAACGCAAATCTAATGAGAGCAGCCATACTACTTATTGCACGGTGAGGCTTTTCCCACTGTTTGTAACCAGTTATTCTCTGAGCAAGAAATTGGGATTCTAAACACAGGATTCCATATATTAAGAATTACTTAAAAATTATTAATAAAATAGGTTTTACAAACTGAAGAGTCCGTAAGAAGAATGTTTTCATAGGATCATCTACTTAACTGTAATTTTTAACAGAGAGCTCCAATATATTTCATACTAAAGTCTATTTTACACAAAAAAAGTTACATTTTAATTTTTAAGCACCATCCTGGTGTTCCAAAATCCCTATAACAACACTTCCTGTCTTGTACTGTTATGGGGTCACTGGAGGAAATGTCGAACTTAATGCCTTGTAAGTTCTGTCTGATAACTGTTTACATATTCAGGAATTAAGAAGGTACCCTAACCCTAATTACATTTTATAGATATGATTATTTTTTTACTTTGTTAGTAAACCCATCGTGAACATCCAAAGAATGAAGCCTGCAGTGTGCTGCTAATATATGGCTATTACAAGGCTTTTAACCCCTTCATCCTCTGGTGATTTTCCTATTTTTTTCCTTTCCTTCTTCCAAGAGCCATAACTTTTTTATTTTTCCATCCACACAGCCATGTGAGGGCTTGTTTTTTTCTGGGGCTCTTTGTACTTTTGAATAAAACCATTTGCTCTATCACGTAGTGTCCTAGAGAACAGGAAAAAAGTTCCAGGTGCATTGAAATTACAAAAAAAAGTGCAATTCCACAATGGTTTTTGAAATTTTTATTTACCGTGTTCACTATATAGTTAAACTGACCTGGCAAGATAATTCTCCAGGTCAGTATGTGGACACAGATAGCAAATATGTATATTTTTTTTATTTAAGTGGTGAAAAAAGTGACATTTGTAAAAAAAAAAAAAATTTAAATAATGTGTCTTTTGTCGCCATTTTCTAAGTTCCATAAAGTTTTTATTTTTCGGATATGAGGCAATGTGAGAGCTTATTTTTTGCATCCTGAGCTGACATTTTTACCATTTTGGGGCCGATACGATGTTTTGATCACCTCTTATTGCATTTTATTGCAATGTTGCAGCAACGAAAAAATACGTAATTCTGCCATTTTTATTTTATTTCTCATTATGCCGTTTACTGATTGGATTAACTCACTTTCTAAAGCAAAGCGAATGCAGCAACACCAAATATGTGTATTTTTTTTATTTGTTTTAATGCTATTAACAGTATAGCTCCTGCTATAGATGTTGGAGGTCCCCAAGGGGATGGGGACCCTGGGCGATTGCCCGGTTTTCTTTCTCATAACATTGGCCCTGCTCGAATGACATCTGAGTGCAGTCTGATTTACGCCCTCTCACAATAGAGAAGATGGAGACTTTTTTTTCCCACCTTCTTCTAATCCAACGGAATTGGATCACACTATGTATAACATCCGTGGTAGTGGCACCACTGTGCCATGGACCAAGGAGGTCCTGGAGGGTCGTAACTAGGTGAACAACTGACTCTTCACTAGAGCATCTGAAGGTGTGGTTAGGCACGGCTCCATTTCGTTAGTGTGAGCGAGCCCATAGGATATAAATCGCAATACTGTAAAGGCCAGGAAAGCAAGGAAAACTTGCTGCTTTATTCCTAGAACCAATCCACGACTATACATCCCTCGTGTAGCATAGTGCTGCTGAAATCGTCCTTCCTCTATAGGATAAACTGCTGCCTTGAGGGTTGAACTTGTTAGGCCACAAAGGCCTATTGCCTAAACGTCAATCCATGGGTATCGGAGGACCCAGAGTGTGCCAAAAAAAACATTCTCAATTCAAGCCTGAATTGTTGACAACTGATGCAAAGAGTTTATTGATTCTTGCTGAAAACACCAAATTATCATTTCCCCATCATCATGGCGCAAAAGATGTGTGGATTTATCTGACCAGGTAATGTTCTTCTACTGCTGACTGATCCAGTTTTGCACTCCTTTGCCCACTGGATATAGTATTGGTACTCTTACTATATGCTGTTACCGCCCATCTGCCCTAAAGAACAATGAGTTGTGCTTCACTCATCAGATGGAATGCTCTCATTGTATTTTAGCTACAATTTGCTTGGTTGTGCACCATCTTGTTGGTCACACAGATATTTGACATCCTCTTCTAAAACTCCTTTCGTCAAAGAGTTGTTTACATCCGTGCAGCAAAGAATAATCAGAATTAGACAGGGTAATGATCAGTTGGTACCTTTTACTGAAGTTCTGCAAACAGTTCCAGTAGCTTCCATACAATTCACATACAGCGTTTTGGCCAGGCCTGCAAGGTGAGAGTTCAGTTTCTCTGCTATGACGTTGTGTAGACTTCCTGCTGCTAATTATACCTCTGGTAAGCGATTCCTTGGACCCCCAGGGGTCCCAGGTAAACAGTTACTGGAAACATTTTCTTTTGCAGCAGTGTCCCTGATTCTATTCGCTGCTGAGCTCCAGGGCAAAGGCACACTATTGCTCATCATGTGAAAACCGAGCAGTCATTCAGTTTAGCATGGACCCTGAAAGTGTCTGTGCTCTTGAGACTGATACCCTGCCTCGTGCAGCTTGTCCTGGCAGAGAGGGCTCGCCCCTCTCCTCTGCCTGTGGACCTCCATCTTGCTACCTCTTCCTATATTTTCACTGCCCTGCACATGGCAACCTCTCAGAAGCACCTCCTCCCCTCTGAGGGATTGTGCACACCTCCTGTTTTAGGCAAAAGTGCACAATTTCCTAGTAATGGATCGGGTAAAATGTATGGATGCAATTATAACAGCAGAGACTTTAGCCATCACCATAGCTGGCAATACAGATACATTTTTTTACACAAGCAGGCATTTTGGGGCGCTACAGACACGGGCGCCACACATGCCACTTGACAAACGGTAAGGTTTTGAATATTAGAGTGAGGACTGTCCCAATTACGGTTGCCATGGCGAGGTGGGATGGCTTTCGCAATTTTTTAATCAAAAAACATGTTAACTAAATACTGTTTATTATTTTCATGCACAATGATATTTATTTACTTACTACAGGGTATTTAATCATTGTGTTTCTGTCTTTGTTATTTCCTGTAGTTGGTAAGGCTGTTTCTTTTTCTGTGATGTTTTTTGAATTCATGTTTCTATAATTTGTACTGAATTTTTTAACATTTTTTAAATGGGGAAGGAATAGATGGGATGAAGGGATAGGGAAAACATTAAATATTTATTAGGGAAAAGGAACCAAGGAGAACAAGGACATAGGGAAAAGGGAAAAAAAATGGAGAACTCAAATTACAAAGTCGTGACTAATACAAAGAAACATATTTCAAATACATGCATACAAAGTTAACAAAATCTGAACAAGTACATATATAATAGATACAACATATGTGTCATGATCCAGGTCGGGGGTTTGCTTCTTGCTTTTCTTTCCCCAGCCTGGTTAATAATAATAATAATAATAATAGTTTTTATTTATATAGCGCCAACATATTCCGCCGCACTTTACAATTAAGCGGGGACATGTACAGACAATAAGTTCAGTACAAATTAAGACAATTTAAACAGTGACATTAGGGGTGAGGTCCCTGCTCGCAAGCTTACAATCTACAAGGAAATGGGGAGACACAATAGGTGAAAAGTGATTGTTATTTCAGGTCTGGCAATTATAATAAATAGGGATTTTCATATAAAGTTGCATGATCCAGTCATCAGCCCGTGTGTTTAAGTGCAATAGTCAAGTATCAAGTGTAGTTATCATGTGCATGCAGGGTGTGGAGACAGAAGAATAGTAGGGTGCAGATTCAAAATAATATTTGGAAGGAGGGTACAGGGCAAAGTTAGTTTACTGACTAGTTGATGTGGTAGGCTTGTTTGAGGAGATGGGTTTTTAAAGCACGCTTGAATAGGTTGGGGCTAGGTATCAGTCTGATCATCTGGGGAAGTGCATTCCAGAGAGCTGGCGCAGCACGAGAGAAGTCTTGGAGACGGAGATGCGAGGTTCGGATTACGGGGATGACCTTAGTCTTAGGTCATTTGTAGAATGGAGGGCACGTGTAGGGCAATAGACAGAGATGAGAGAGAAGATATAAGGTGATGCAGAACTGTGAAGAGCTTTGTGGGTGAGAGAGAAGTTTATTCTGAACCCTGCAGTGAATGGGTAGCCAGTGTAATGACTGGCACAAGATGGAGGCATCTGTGAAGCGGCTGGACAGAAATATGACCCTGGCTGCCGCATTCAAGATGGATTAGAGAGGTGAAAGTTTGGTAAGAGGGAGACCGATCAGAAGAGAGTTGCAGTAGTCCAGGCGAGAATGAATAAGAGTGACAGTAAGAGTCTTAGCAGTTTCAAAGGTGAGAAAAGGTCGGATTCTGCAGATGTTTTTAAGATGCACGTGACAGGAGCGAGTAAGTGATCGGATATAGGGAGTAAAGGAAAGTTTGGTGTCGAATATGACGCCAAGACAACAGGCATGCTGCTTGGGAGTTATGGTTGAACCCTCCAGAGTAATTTCGATGTTGGGTAGAGTGAGGTTAGTAGAAGGGAGAAACACAAGTAGTTCAGTTTTGGAGAGATTTAGTTTCAGAGCAGAAGTGAGGAGCTTGGAAACGTCTTCTTCTGAAACAGGCTCAAAGATGTCTAGTGAGCTTGAGGTGCGGCAGGGAAGGGGATCCAGGCACTGAGGAGATTGGGCTGAGATATCCTGATGGATGTGGTTGATTTTTTCTAGGAAATATGTGGCCAGATCCTCACCACTGAGATTGGTGATGGGGGCCTGTACTTTAGGTTTCAGGAGGGAGTTTAAGGTTTCAAAAAGTCGTTTTGGGTTGTTGGATAGTGAGGTGATGAGGGTGGTGAAGTAGGATTGTTTGGCCAGAGAAAGGGCAGAGTTATAGGTTTTGAGCATGAACTTATAGTGGATGAAGTCTTCTGCTAAGAGAGATTTTCTCCACTGCCGCTCTGCACACCTTGAGCAACGCTGAAGAAAGCATGTTTGCATAGTGTGCTAGGTCTGCCGTTGTCTGTGTCGGGTCTTTCTGCGTGTAGAAGGTGCTGCTTCATCTAGGGCATTCTTCAGTGTAATATTGAAGTGTGACAATGCTAAGTCTGGACAGGAGAGGGAGGAGATGGGGGCTAAAGATGTGTGGAGGTTGTCCATAAGCTGCTGGGTATTAATGGTACGTGTATTCCGATAAGTGTGGTAAGTGGGGGTGTCCTGGGTGAGGAGACAATTCTTGACAGAGAAGGAAAGAAGGTTGTGGTCCGAGAGCGGGAGAGGGCAGTTAGTAAAGTCATGCAGCGATCCGGGACGGGAGAAAACCAGGTCCAGAGTATTCCCGTCCTCATGCGTAGGAGAATTAGTGACCTGTGAGAGGCCGAATAAAGAAGTTAGAGAAAGAAGATGAGAGGCAGATTGGGAGAGGTGATCATTGATGGGGATGTTAAAGTCTCCCATGATGAGGGTGGGGATGTCACAGGATAGAAAGTGAATAAGCCAGGTGGCAAAGTGGTCTAGCAAGAGGTGGGAGGAGCCTGGAGGACGATAAACAACCACCACCCGCAAGGAGAAGGGCTTAAACAGTCTGACAGCGTGGATTTCAAAGGAAGGAAATGTAAGTGAGGGAACCGGGGGATGACCTGGAAAGCACATTGTGATGAAAGGAGCAAACCAACACCTCCACCCTGTCTGTTCTCAGGTCTGGTGTTATGTGAAAATTTCAGCCCACCAAATGAGAGAGCGGCAGCGGCGGTAGTGTCTGAGTGCTGGATCCAGGTTTCTGTAATAATAGACAGAAGGTTAAGGGAATTAGAGAGGAAAAGATTGTGAATGTAAGTTAGTTTGTTACACACAGACCGTGCATTCCAGAGAGCACAGTGGAAAGTGATAGGAGAAGGCATGCACTGAATGTTAATAAGATTAGCAGGGTTTCTATATGCAGCTGGAGGCGAGTAATGTATGCTGGTGGAGGGAGGTCCAGGGTTGGGGGTGATGTCTCCTGCAACTAGTAGAAGGAGAAAAAACAGAAAGAGCAGGTGGTGGGATGATTTGTATGAACGTTTTGAGTGCTGCATGGAGGTAGTGGCTGGTTTGGAGTGGGTAAGAAATGTCAGCAGAGCCTCAGAGTTATACATGGGTGAGGGGAGAAGGGAGGGGTGGATATAGAAAGAGTGCCCAGAATGTGTTAAAGGGAGGGCGAGTTGTGAGAAAGCAGAAGTAAAAATAAATAAGAAGCAGATTGATATGATCAATGCATAATGTATTATGACTGACCAAGAAGCATGATTGTTTGAAAAACCTATGCACCTTACCTGTCTCCTGCCCTGTCCAACTGCCATTGTCTAACTGCCAAGCACTTGATCCTGTTGCACTTAATATCTGTTGCACACGCGACCCCACGTGCGTGCTCTCTCAGCCAGACTAAATATATATGAAATTAAATGACTGCTAGCATCAGAAACCAAATGGCCACAATCAGCAATTAACCAATTAGCATAAGGCCAGAGCAGGCGTTACTATGCAGGGAAAACAACCAATGCTTAATAAGGCCATAAAACAGAAGGAAAAGGGAAGAAAAAAATTATGGTGGGGTTAACGTTTCCTGCCTCTCTTTGGTTCATGGGTGGCTATTTATTGGTGCCATTTCTGGTAGCATTTGTCAGTCATAGTTCCAGTCTCTGGCATGAGCAGCTGACCCATATACCTTAGTGATCCTTCTGCCTCTGATTACTCGTATATGTGCCTGACCCGTGCCCTATCCCTGACTTAGGCTATGGTCACACTATCAGTATTTGGTCAGTATTTCACATCAGTATTTGTTAGCCAAAACCAGGAGTGGGTCAAAAATACAGACTTGGTGATGTGTTTCTATTATAGCTTTCCCCTCTGTTTGTTCCACTCCTGGTTTTGGCTTACAAATACTGATGTAAAATACTGACCACATACTGATAGTGTGACCGTAGCCTTAGTGTGTGTTTGGTGGTTCCCTCAGAGTATGACTCGGCTTGAAATCTGAACCCTGCCTGCTGCTTTCCGTCTCTGCTACTATGTTTCCCATCTGGCTTTGACTCTTTGGCTTGTACCCCGACTACATCTTCGGTCTCATGTTTTGGATCCCACACTCCCATCTGATACCGATTTCTGGCTTGTCTCTGACCACGCCCATTGCTGTGACCTCTGGTACTTTGTCTTCCTGTTTGTAGCTGACCGGCCTGACTGACTACTCTGCCGCCTCCTAGTTGCGCTCTGTGCCTTGCACTGCGGTGCTACAGGATGAGTGCTACCTGTTTCCCCTTACCTGCGCCCCTTGGTGGCAGTTGCATTACATTATGCAAATACGTTTTACACGGCATTAAATGCAAAGGGAAAGAAAAGTGCTTTGAAACTAACAGGTTTTTTAGTTTTTGAATTTTCCTTTTGTGAGCCGCTACTGTATGCCAGAATTTTGGCACAATTTGCACCAAATACCTTTTTTTAAACTACCAGACTTATTGTGTTTTAGACACTTTCTGTGCTTTGCCTAATAAGGGAGTGCCACCTTTCTGGAAAGGTGTGTGGTCTAGTGGAAAAGGAGAACTCGGAGTGACCATGATGTGTGCCAAAAAATGAGCCAGAATTTTGTAGCAAATTTCTGGCACAAAATAATCCAAATGGGGGTATAAACTTAGACTAGGTAATCTAAAGATGCACCTAATTTATCAAACAGCATGAACCACTTTGATAAACTAGGCTCATTTCAAAACTGTCTAGCTTAAGTTCCCACTTAAAAATTAGACAGTATTGATAAATCTGCCCCAGTGAGATTCCAGCTTTTATAACAGCAAATAAAATGTACAGTATGAGCAATAAGGATGTGTCTATGAAAGTGCGGATAGCCTATTTTTTGTCAGCTACTTTAATATGTTACCAATTTGAAGCTTTTTTTCTTTAACTTACCTGATGTTTGAATAAGAGGCGAGACCCTACATATTTAGGGAGGAGTTATTTGGCTCATATCCTAATGTTCTGCAAGAGTTTTTCGGCATAAGTAAATACATACTTACCATATTAGTAAAGAAAGTAAAAGAATTGCAGTATGCCCTATAGTGACGTTTGCAGATTTTATTACATGCAGGAAATATTAGGGAATTTTCTGTAGCAATTCTGACAAAAGTAGCTGCAAATCTCTGCCGAATTGCGTGGATTTCTGTGTGGATTTCTGCATAGATATCTGCATAGATATCTGCTGCAGATTGTGTAAACTAAAAAGAAAACTATAGACGTCTCCAGGTGTTTCAATGGCTCCTTTTCCTGTTCTTCTGTCGATCTCTGTGCAACTCCGCTTTCTGTAAGGACGTTTCGTCTCATTGGACCACCACAGCCTGTGATTTTCTACTCTGGTGACAGTTTATACAGATGTAGGTGTCAGGACAGACAGTGGAGCCACTGATCTGCCAGAGAAGGTGAGCATAGTGTCTCCACTTTCTTGCTAACATTTTGCAGTGATGGATACTTTGTTGGCAGCATAAAGTCTGTGAGTTAAGCAGGAGCATATGGTATTACCAGTCATTTCATGTAACCTAACAGAATAAGCTGCCTTGTGTAATGTCACTACTTTGACCAAAAATGACTGTATTTTCCCCAGTTTTATTTCTGCAGGCTTTGCTGCTAAATTTTCAGTTGTCTCCGAGCTAGTGAGTGAAGACTAGCTGTTATGATGTCTCCCATACACAGCATACATAGACTTGAGAGATTCTGACAGAATCATCATCATCAGCAGCAGCATGGATGTCATTATACAGCATTACTGAGCTGTACAGCTGTGAATCCAGCACTGAAGTAAAATAAATTTGCTAAAAGCTGCAGCATGATCTGCATGTGTCTGCCAGGTGTCTCACTGCTGAGTCCTCCTCACTCTGCCACCTCCCTTCACACTCTATAGACTTCAGCATGCTGGGTAACCAGACAATATGATGGGCTGTCAGCCTGTTTTGCATTGACCAACATGGATTTGAGCTGTTTTTTAAAGTGGATGGTGAGTTAAGGAAGTGGTAAAGAAGTGGCTTAAAAATCTCTCTCTTTCGCTGCCCATCGCCATCCTCTGGTCACTGAATAACAGGTCACTCTTGTCTGCAGGGTGGCAAGCCCAGGGCAGTATGTGAGACACAGGGGGCAGATTGGAGACATGGCAGAATAGAGACAAGGGGTCAGAATGGAGACATGGGGCAGAATGGAGACAAGGGGCAGGATTGGAGACATGGGGCAGGATTGGAGACACAGGGCAGGTTGGAGACACAGGGGCAGAATGGAGACACGGGACAGAATGGAGACATAGGGGCAGAATGGAGACACGGGGCAGAATGGAGACATAGGGGCAGAATGGAGACACGGGGCAGAATGGAGACACAGGGGCAGAATGGAGACATGTGGCAGAATGGAGACAAGGGGCAGGATTGGAGACATGGGGCAGGATTGGAGACACGGGGCAGGATTGGAGACACAGGGCAGATTGGAGACACGGGCAGAATGAAGACACGGGACAGAATGGAGACATAGGGGCAGAATGGAGACACGGGGCAGAATGGAGACACAGGGGCAGAATGGAGACACAGGGCAGAATGGAGACAAGGGGCAGGATTGGAGAAATGGGGGCAGGATTGGAGACACGAGGGCAGGATGGGAGACACTGGGGCAGAATGAGAGACAAGGGGCAGAATGGAGACATGGGGGCTGGATTGGAGACACGGGGGCAGAATAGAGACAAGGGCCAGGATTGGAGACACAGGGGGCAAAATGGAGACTTGGGGCAGAAGACTGACTTTTGGAGTTTTCTTTGAAAATGGCTATAGACATATAGGCGTTTTTTTCTTCATCTGGCGTAGTTTTGAATTTTGGAAAAAAATGTAATGTGTTCTGCAAGCGGAGCTCTGGATAGCTGTGTTATTTCCTGCAGAGACGAGCCCTGGCTGGAAGAAGTGACAGCGGTCTGTCCTGGATGAAGATGAAAAGCAAAGATGAAGGACTTCACCTAGAGACATCACTGGTGAGTCAGTGTGTTACCTGTACACTGACACTATACACTGTATACTATATACAGCGGTCATGCGTACAATGTCACCAGTGATCACTGTATTACCGTTACACTATATACTATATACAGAGCTCCTGTGTATAATGTCACCAGTGATCACTATATTACCTGTACACAGACACTGCATACTAAGTACAGATCTCCTGTGTATAATGGCACTTATGGTGATATTAGTATTGTGGTTTTTTTTTTATTACTGATCAGTATTGTAGTATTCAGTCACTATGTGGTGGTAATATGTTGTCCGGCCATGGTGTGGCAGTATTTGTTCCTTGTATGTGCTATTATTTGGTCAGTATGTGGTGGTAATATGTGATCTGGTCATGGTGTGGCGGTATTTGTTCCTTGTATGTGGTATTATAGGTCACCATATGATGGTAACATGTGGTCTGGACATGGTGCAGTGATATTTGTTCCTTGTGTGTGGTATTATTGGTCACCATGTGGTGGTAATATGTGGTCTGGACATGGTGCGGTGGTATTTGTCCCTTGTATTTGATAATATTCGGTCAATGTGGTGGTAATATGTGGTCTGGACATGGTGTGGCGGTATTTGTTCCTTGTATGTGGAATTATAGGTCACTATGTGGTGGTAATATGGTGTCTGGTCATGGTGTGGTGGTATTTGACCCCTGTATGTGATATTATTGGTCATTTTAAAAATGTAAAAATACAAATATAACTAAATTGTATTGGATATTTTAACAAATGATTAATAGGATGGAGTAGAGTAGGGCCCAGCCAAAAGAGTATACCGTGGTGGCGGCTTAAAAAAATCTTTTGACTGTGGACAGTTCGAGGGGTGAGGCAGGGCTGGGGTGGAGCCTGAGTGGAGTCACAAGTGGGCCCCGAAATTTTTGCCAGTATGGGGCCCTGAAATTCCTAGTGGCAGCTCTGCTTGTCTCAATCACTTGCCTTCCCCGCCGGAGACTTTCTGCACACTCTGTCATTCCCAAACGGTCAAACAAATGTTGGGAGATGAGGTGGGTGTAAAGCCGCGCTGCTAGTGATACAATACACAATAGAAAACCAAATGGAGTGTAGATACATTTTTATTTGTCAATGTGTTTCAAGGTAATCCTACCTCTTCATCAGGAAAAACCACAAACCCTTTGTGGTTTGGCCTGATGAAGAGGTTGGATTACCTTGAAACTAGTTGAATATTAAATCTGCATCTACACTCCATTTGGTTTCCTAGTGTGTATTGTATCACTAGCAGTGCGGCTTTACACCTCATCTCCCAGCATTTGTGCCATATCTATTTGGCATTACTGCAGCAGCCTTTTACAAGGCTTATACAGGGGATTGTGACTGTTGCAACCCTTCTAGGTGAGCATACTCTGATTTAATCTATTCTCTGTTTTACCGAGTAAAGGTACTGTCACACTAGACGATATCGCTAGCGATCCGTGACGTTGCAACGTCCTCGCTAGCGATATCGTCCAGTGTGACAGGCAGCAGCGATCAGGCCCCTGCTGTGCTGTCGCTGGTCGGGGAAGAAAGTCCAGAACTTTATTTGGTCGCTGGACTCTCCGCAGACATCGCTGAATCGGCGTGTGTGACACCGATTCAGCGATGTCTTCACTAGTAACCAGGGTAAACATCGGGTAACTAAGCGCAGGGCTGCGCTTAGTAACCCGATGTTTACCCTGGTTACCATCCTAAAAGTAAAAAAAACAAACACTACATACTTACCTACAGCCGTCTGTCCTCCAGCGCTGTGCTCTGCACTCCTCCTGCACTGGCTGTGAGCGTCGGTCAGCCGGAAATCAGAGCGGTGACGTCACCGCTCTGCTTTCCGGCCGCTGTGCTCACACAGACAGTACAGGAGGAGTGCAGAGCACAGCGCTGGAGGACAGACGGCTGTAGGTAAGTATGTAGTGTTTGTTTTTTTTACTTTTAGGATGGTAACCAGGGTAAACATCGGGTTACTAAGCGCGGCCCTGCGCTTAGTTACCCGATGTTTACCCTGGTTACCGGCATCGTTGGTCGCTGGAGAGCGGTCTGTGTGACAGCTCTCCAGCGACCAAACAGCGACACTGCAGCGATCCGGATCGTTGTCGGTATCGCTGCAGCGTCGCTAAGTGTGACGGTACCTTAAGACCCTATTGTGCTTTTGTCTTTCTAGTTTTCTACTTATTCCCTGGGGTGGTACTTGGGCCGCCTGCAGGACGGCAGTGGGTGGAGGAGACGTCACAGAGCTGTAAATGGCATCCATGTACACAAATGGCATCCATGTACTGTCCAAGTTTTTTGCTGACCCATAAATTTGACTTGGATCATCTTTTGGATCAAAATTGAACACGTTTCTAGGTTTTTTGTGGTCACTCAGTCAACAAAAAACACAGACATGTTAACGGCCTCATAGACTATAAAGGGTCCATAAACCATGAATACCACATGTTCATGAACCATGGACTTCTAAATGAGTGTGCTTTATTCCAGCCTGTCTATCCACCTTCTAATGATTTCAGTTTACTGATGTGTACGTGCTGTCCTACAGCTTTTACTGCAGGTTAATGATATGTAGCTGGGAATGTATGTCAACAGACATTTGTTTCTTTTTTTGCCTTCGGCTATGACATTAAAATTCTTTCTAGTCCTAGGTAAATAACATGTAGAGGATACAAAATGAGTATCATACCCCAGAACAATAAAAGTAAACACTCTACGACATATCACTCTACAAATAATAGGAGGAAGAGTGCAGAATACATTTTTTTAACTTGAACTTGAAAAAGAGGACCAGGAGGAAATATACCATTGTTACCTTCACTTAACTCCCCATTTCTTAAAAAATTATATATACAAATACTTCAATGAAAAAGTATTTGCCCCTCTCACAATTTATTAGACCGTAGTTTTGCAAATTCATCGTACCTGAATCTGTCAGATCTTAAAACTAATTTTAGTATTAGACAAAAAATTCCCCACGTAAAGAAAAAATGCTGTCTTTTTAAAAGGTTTTATTTTTTAAAGACAATGAAAATATTAACAATAGCAACCATTAGAATCAATATGTATCACAAAATGCTGTTTTTACATAATGATTTCATACATTTGGAGGAAAAATTCTGTTCAGCCCAACTTGGTCCAGTGTTGAAAATGAATGCCTATATTAGCCAATCGAGGTGGCGTGAATTGATTTGCAGGATCCAGTCCAGTGGCCACCTCATTAATCTATGGCCGTTGGATGGCAAACATCTGAACTACCTCCTACCCGCCAGCATCCTCAGCTCTTCTTTTGATTGGAGTGATGTCACATCTGCGTCCCAATGCAATGATGACGTTGTGCCAGGCTGGCTAATAAAAATAGAAGCCGGGGGTACCATCAGCTAAGACGTGGTTCACAGGGCTCCCATCCAGCACCCACAGATAACAGATTTGGCCACTGGTCCCGCTACTGGGAATTGATTTGTGCCATCTCTATCAGCCGATTAAATAAATGTCATGGACAATTTGGTTAAATTTCACCAGACACACCAAGCCATTGTTTCTGGCTGGACCATGTTCTAGATAGATTCAAGGAACCATATACCTTACAATGTACCAGTCTGATAAGGGTCAAATTGCCACTGTTAAGCACCTTGGGGGATCCACAGAGAACCATTATTCGGTAATGGAGAAAACTTGAATAGTGGCGAACCTTCCTAAGGTTCTGAAACCCGAGTACCCGAGGAAAGCCATGTCTGATCGGAGGTGCACATGCTCAACCTTAACTTCATTCACTGTCTATGGAACTGCCAGAAATAGCAGAGTGTTGGGAGTTGTGGATTTCATGGGAGTTACGGATTTCAGATTGTTTCCATAACTCACATAGACTTTTCCTCAGCGTTTTCTTTTTTTGATGGATTACAACGCATAGGGGACATGATTTAACTTATCTTGTGGATAAATCCTGGAGCTCTTTCTCCCAGGCCAATGGGTGCACCTAAAAGCCAATCTGCTACTCAGCACTTTATTTCACTTGCTCCTTTTACTTAGGTCTGTCTGTACATAAATAATCACAGATTACAGGAAGTTACTAATGTTGGGATCTGTCAGGATTAGTAAGGTAATAGGCAACAATTCACCTGCAGCCATGTTTATCTCTACTGGCACCAAAAAGAGAGTTTGGTCAAACTTTGGCTGACAGTGAGGTTGTTTTCCCATCTCTGCACAACCAAAAGTCCCTGTGCAGCATCAGCCTAATCATTTTTGGATTTTTGGAATGATTTGTTATAGAATCTAAAGGGCTTCACACTAAGTAATTATGAAGACTAGCTTTTGGAGTTTTCTTTGGAAATGGCTATAGACATATAGGGCTTAATTCATTATTGTGTTGCACTTTTTTAGGCTGTTCCTCACTTGAGCCTTAGGCTACTTTCACACTAGCGTCGGTATGAGGCCATCGCCATGCGTCGGCCCGACGTACCGACGCAAACTGTGAAGAAAATGAACAATGGGGGCAGCGGATGCAGTTTTACAACGCATCCGCTGCCCCATTGTAAGGTCCGGGGAGGAGGGGGTGGAGTTCCAGCCACGCATGCGCGGTCGGAAAAAGTGGAACCGACGGACAAAAAAACGTTGCAATGCGTCGCTAATGAAAGTCTATGGAGAAAAACCGCATCCTGCAGGCAACTTTGCAGGATGCGTTTTTACTCCAAAACAACGCATTGCGACGGAGGCCAAACGATGCTAGTGTGAAAGTAGTCTTATTTTGCTTCTAATTTGTACCATTCGAAAGTATATATGTTTGCCTGTGGGTTTTTTTATGTTCATCATTGTTGGTGTAGTTTGGGGTTTCCAAATGGTTTCAGTTGATTCATCAAGTGCAACATTTTAAAAAGCCCATGTTTTTTTGTATGCAAATGTATTTCTTTAGAGTGATTTTATCTACGCGTAAAATTGTGGCGCAAAGCCTACTTAATTTCCTGGAACATACTGGTTTTTCAGCTAAAAAGTCACAAAATAAAGAACATTTATAAATTTGCACAATTTTTTTTAACCCTTGTGCCTTTCTGAAGAATTTGGTGCAAAAAAAGAGAATGAATACCATAAGGAATATCGTGTTTAATGGCCCCGTCAAGGCATACTGTACGTCCAACGCCCTCTCCCCCCACAAAAAGGGGTCCAGAAGTATACTTCGATGGGGTCATAGACTGTAATGTTGATGGCAGTGCGAATGTGCTCTCTGCAGTGCATCATTTTTGGGAGTGTATGCCTACTGGAGGCGAACACTTAGGCCGGAGTCACACTGCAGCGAGATATAGCCGAGTCTCAAACAAAGCTCTGGCACCGGCACTCCGGAGCGGAGCGTGCTCCATGTATTGCTATGCGGCTGCACGCTCCGCTTCTGAGTGCCGATGCCAGAGCTTGTTTTTAACCTGTGAGACTCAGCCGTATCTCGCTGTGTGTGACCCCGCCCTTAGGCGTAGTGTACTGTGTCTGATTATCCGCCTCCTGTAGGCGTACACTCCTGAAAATGATGTACGAAAGAGCCCACGTTTGTTCTCTCATCACCATTACAGTCTATGGCCCCATCAGCACATGCTTCCAGACCCTGTTTTACTGGGGGTTCGGATGTATGCCCTGACAGGTTCAGAAAACTTGACTCTAGATGCAATTTGAAAGCAGCCTAAGACAAAAAAAGTGACAAATAAAAAACAGAAAATTATGAATCAGGACCATAGATTTTAAAGATTTTTGACCATTCCAACAATTTTTTCCTATATTGTAAAATATTTAATGCAGCTTTTTCCTTTGGCTCTGGGTGACTTGCATCCATTAAATTATATATTAAGTTAGGTCTCATTGACACATCTGAATTTCCCAAGTGTGAGAAAAACTGAACTATTATTCTGATCAGATCAAACTCAGATCAGAGTGTGGTATGAGTGTCGTCTGATGTTCTCATATGTGGAGAAATAAAAATAAAATAAAGTTTCTGCACCTTCACCTTTCTGACAGTCCGTGAAAATTCGACTGCAGTGCTGATTTTTTTTACCTACCCTCAGATCAAAATCGGACATGTCTCTGTTATTTTCTACAGACCACTCAGTCCAAGAAAATATTGGACATGTGAATGGCCCCATAGATTATCACAGGTACGAGTGCTATCCATGAAAAACACAGATAGCAGTCATATGTGAAAATCGGATGTCTGAATGGGGCCCTGTAATGTAAAAATGAGTTATTGGGGTATTCCTATCTTATCCACATTTGTTTATTTATTTTACTCACTTAGGCCGGTTTCACACGTCAGTGGCTTCGGTACGTGAGGTGACAGTTTCCTCACGTACCGGAGCCACTGACACACGTAGACACAGTGAAATCAATGCATCTGTGCAGATGTCATTGATTTTTTGCGGACCGTGTCTCCGTGTGCCAAACACGGAGACATGTCAGTGTTCGTGGAGCGCACGGATTACACGGACCCATTAAAGTCAATGGGTCCGTGTAAAACACGTACCGCACACGGACGTTGTCCGTGTGCAGTCCGTGTGCCGTGCAGGAGACAGCTCTACTGTAAGCGCTGTCCCCCCCACTGGTGCTGAAGCCGCGATTCATATCTTCCCTGCAGCAGCGTTTGCTGTAGAGAAGATATGAATAATCATGTTTAAAAGATGCATTTCCCCACCCCCCTCCCATCCCCTGTGCACCCCCCCCCCCCCCGCTGTTATTAAAATACTGTTGTGAATTCTGCTCTTGGGTTCCCTCCAGTGGTTGTAGGTGGGAATGCAGTTGTCTCTGAGTCACAGTCCTGGCCAGGTGTATCTGCTGATTGCAGCTCTGACTGGGATATTTAGGTGTGCAGGATTCATTAGTCCTTGCCAGTTGTCAATGCTTCTTCTGAAGTGTTGGATCACTTTCTGGCTTCTCCTGCTCAGCTGTCAATTCAGCAAAGATAAGTGTCTGGTTTTTGTTTCTGTGGCACACATGCAGTGTGCTTATATTCTGTGCTATTCATTTGTTTTTCTCTTGTCCAGCTTAGACTGTGTCAGTGTTTTCTCGGTCTTGTTGGATTCTCTGGAGATGCAGATATACGCTCCACATCTTTAGTTAGATGGTGGAGTTTTTGTATTTTCTGCTGTGGATATTTTTGGAAGGATTTTTAATACTGACCGCTTAGTATCCTGTCCTATCCTCTCCTATTTAGCTAGTATGTGCCTCATTTGCTAAATCCTGTTTCCTGCCTACGTGTGTCTTTTCCTCTACTACTCACAGTCAATATTTGTGGGGGGCTGCCTATCCTTTGGGGTTCTGCTCTGAGGCAAGGTAGAAATTCCTTTTTCCATCTATAGGGGTATTTAGTCCTCCGGCTGTGTCGAGGTGTCTAGGTTTTGTTAGGCACACCCCACGGCTACTTCTAGTTGCGGTGATAAGATCAGGGTTTGCGGTCAGTATAGTTACCACCTACTCCAGAGAACGTTTTCATGCTGCTCCAAGGTCACCTGATCATAACAGTACAACTGGCCAATAATGAGTTAAATGCATCTCAGAAGAAGGGAAGAAAGGTCTAGAGCCATTTTTTTTTCTTCAGTCTACTTTGTCTTCTCCTCCCTCTTTATCTCTGGGTGGCTGAAGAGCCTTGTGCTAGCATGAATGTTCAGGAATTAGCTTCTCGTGTAGACCAGCTTGCTGCTCGGGTACAGGGTATTTCTGATTATATTGTTCAGACTCCTGTTTTAGAACTGAAGATTCCTACTCCTGATTTGTTTTTTGGTGACAGGTCCAAATTTTTGAGTTTTAAAAACAACTGTAAACTGTTTTTTGCTTTGAGACCTCGATCTTCCGGTAATTCCATTCAGCAGGTAAAAATTGTCATCTCCCTGCTGCGTGGCGACCCGCAGGATTGGGCATTTTCCCTGGAATCTGGGAATCCGGCTTTGCTTGATGTAGACTCCTTTTTTCAGGCTTTGGGATTGTTATATGATGAACCTAATTCTGTGGATCAAGCTGAGAAGACCTTGTTGGCCCTGTCTCAGGGTTAAGAGGCGGCAGAATTGTATTGTCAGAAATTCAGAAAATGGTCAGTGTTGACTAAATGGAATAATGATGCTTTGGCGGCGATTTTCAGAAAGGGTCTTTCTGAATCCGTTAAAGATGTTATGGTGGGGTTTCCCACGCCTTCCGGTCTGAGTGATTCTATGTCTCTGGCCATTCAGATTGACCGGCGCTAGCGGGAGAGCAGAACTGTGCGCGCTGTGGCGTTATCCTCAGAGCAAATTCCTGAGCCTATGCAGTGTGATAGGATTCTGTCTAGAACGGAACGACAAGGTTTCAGACGTCAGAATAGGTTGTGTTATTATTGTGGCGACGCTTCTCATGTCATTTTTGTCTGCCCTAAGCGGACAAAGAGGATCGCCAGTTCAATTACCATCAGTACTGTACAACCTAAATTTTTATTATCTGTGTCCTTGATCTGCTCATTGTAATCATTTTCTGTCATGGCGTTTGTGGATTCAGGCGCCGCCTTGAACTTAATGGACTTTGAGTTTGCCAAGCGTTGTGGTTTTCCCTTGCAGCCTTTGCAGAACCCTATTCCTTTAAGGGGCATTGATGCTACACCCTTGGCTAAAAATAAGCCCAGTTTTGGACACAGGTTACCATGCACATGGCGCCAGTCCATCAGGAAGATTGTCGATTTCTGGTTTTCCGTGGTTGCAGGTACATAATCCTGTGTTGGATTGGAAGTCCATGTCTGTGACTAGTTGGGGTTGTTAGGGGGTTCATAATGATGTTCCTTTGATGTCAATCTCCTCTTCTTCCTCTTCTGATTAGTTAGATGGTGGAGTTTTTGTATTTTCTGCTGTGGATATTTTTGGAAGGATTTTTAATACCGACCGCTTAGTATCCTGTCCTATCCTTTCCTATTTAGCTAGTGTGTGCCTCATTTGCTAAATCCTGTTTCCTGCCAACGTGTGTCTTTTCCTCTACTACTCACAGTCAATATTTGTGGGGGCTGCCTATCCTTTGATGTTCTGCTCTGAGGCAAGGTAGAAATTCCTTTTTCCATCTATAGGGGTATTTAGTCCTCCGGCTGTGTCGAGGTGTCTAGGTTTTGTTAGGCACACCCCACGGCTACTTCTAGTTGCGGTGATAAGATCAGGGTTTGCAGTGAGTATAGTTACCACCTACTCCAGAGAACGTTTTCATGCTGCTCCAAGGTCACCTGATCATAACAAATACTCACCCGGCTCCCTCGCTGGCTGTCGCTGCTTCCTGTCCTGGCCACACCTTCTACTGTATGAGCGGTCATGTGGGGCCGCCCATTACAATAATGAATATGTGGCTCCACCTCCCATAGGGAATAATCGCGTCTTCTCTACAGCAAACGCTGCTGCAGGGAAGATATGAATAGCGGCTTCAGCACCAGATGCAGGGGACAGCGCTAAACTTTAGCGCTGTCTCCTGCACGGTGCGTGTGGTACCCAGTGGGCACACGGGCGGCACACGTGTGCCACACTGATGTGCCACAGAAACGCACCAGCACACAGACACGGATAATTCCGGTACTGATTTTTCCGGTACCGGAATTATCTGGACGTGTGAGACTGCTCTCATATAGAGCTATTAATTCCACAGCGCTTTACAGACATCATCATCGTTGTCCCCATTGGGGCTCACATGCTACATTCCCTATCAGTATGTCTTTGGAGTGCGGGAGGAAACCGGAGAACCTGAAGGAAACCACCCAAACATGGGGAGGACATACAAACCCCTTGCAGATGTTGTTCTTGATGGAATTTGATCCCAGGACCCCAGCGCAGCAAAGCATCAAAGCTAACCACATGGTCTGCAGGTAATGTCTGATACGTGCACACCTCTTTCTAGAAAGAAATTACTCATGGAAAAAAAAAACATGTCTGGCATGAAAATATGTAAAATGTAAATTAAATAATTCTTAAAACATATTAGGCATGCTATACCTATGATCGGCCTTTGTAATGGATAGGGACAAATTGACATGAAGGGATGCATGGAAAAACAGGAAAAAAATGACAATCGCCCAGATGGTGAAAAAATATAACATGTTTTTATTGATAGAAAAATGCGGGTGAGGAAAGGGGGGAAGACAACATGTGATGATAGAAAGACAAGGACGCACAGCACAGGAGCATGAACGAGATACAAACAATGTATAACAACATGAAAGATGATGGTATTAGAAAGAATTCATAATCACATACCCTGTAACCCAGCAGAAAAAACAGGTGTTAAGCCATCAAATTGGCACTAGTCTATTATATAAAGCTAGGAGTGTCACTCTGTCCAAAGCCTTTATAGACTGGGCAAACGCAAGCGCCGGCGCAGTCTGGACCCCACAGAGTGACGCTCCTAGGAGATCGTGGTATGTGTAAGCACTGAACGCACACCGCAATCTTCAACGGAGAAGCAGGGACGTACCAGGAGGGTGAGTATGCTATATTCACCTGTCCCGTTCCAGTGCTGCGTGCTGCTCCGTCTTCCGGGTCCTCTGCCTGTGACGTTCAGTTCAGAGGGCACGATGACGCGCTTAATGCGCACCGCCCTCTGACTGAACAGTCACAGCCAGAGGACCCGGAAGACAGAGCGGCACGCAACACTGGATCAGGGGCAGGTGACTATAGCAAGTGTCGGGGGCCTGAGCTAGCGGTGACTCCGGCACCTGACCCCCACAGCGCACCGGTGTCCCTGCCTGCTCAGGCCCACCAGCACTCGGCGCCCAGCGACGATAGGTGAGTGTGTTATTTTTTTTTATATATCGCAGCAGCATACGGGGCATATAATACTATGGAGCATCTTCTGGGGGCCATCAACATTTATGGAGCAGTATACAGGGCATATACTATCGAGCATCTTATGGGGGCCATCAACCATAATGGAGCAGCATATGAGGCATATACTATGGAGCATCTTATGGTGGCCATCAACCATAATGGAAACAGGAAACAGGAAACAGGAACAGGAACTATTCTCTTTTGTGTCTTCAGGTTTCTTGGTGGTGTGTGAACATGATCATACAGACTTGTTCACTGTGCAAGTAGCCCATGTGTTCCTGTTGTTCACACAGGTTATATACAGATGATCAGGTTTTTAAATACATCAGATAGGGATTGCATACATTAGTTAGGACTGCTCTGATAAGGGTATACCGTGAAGATTGGTAGAGCAGCTTAGTATACATTTTTTGCAAAAAACGTATCAACCAAATACCCTGTTTTTTACATCTTTTACTAGCACTTGCGGATTACTGCAACATTTTTTCAAACTGAGTGTTTTTGGTTTTACTATTCTCTTTTGTGTCTTCAGGTTTCTTGGTGGTGTGTGAACATGATCATACAGACTTGTTCACTGTGCAAGTAGCCCATGTGTTCCTGTTTCCATAATTGTTCTCTTGTGTCTACAAGACTGGGGAGTTCCACCACTCCTCCTGGGCTATCTGCACAATAGCTGTTCTACCCTGTATGCACACATGGATTTTTCCTCTCTGAACCCTGTTCACACAGGTTATATACAGATGATCAGGTTTTTAAATACATCAGATAGGGATTGCATACATTAGTTAGGACTGCTCTGATAAGGGTATACCGTGAAGATTGGTAGAGCAGCTTAGTATACATTTTTTGCAAAAAACGTATCAACCAAATACCCTGTTTTTTACATCTTTTACTAGCACTTGCGGATTACTGCAACATTTTTTCAAACTGAGTGTTTTTGGTTTTACTATTCTCTTTTGTGTCTTCAGGTTTCTTGGTGGTGTGTGAACATGATCATACAGACTTGTTCACTGTGCAAGTAGCCCATGTGTTCCTGTTTCCATAATTGTTCTCTTGTGTCTACAAGACTGGGGAGTTCCACCACTCCTCCTGGGCTATCTGCACAATAGCTGTTCTACCCTGTATGCACACATGGATTTTTCCTCTCTGAACCCTGTTCACACAGGTTATATACAGATGATCAGGTTTTTAAATACATCAGATAGGGATTGCATACATTAGTTAGGACTGCTCTGATAAGGGTATACCGTGAAGATTGGTAGAGCAGCTTAGTATACATTTTTTGCAAAAAACGTATCAACCAAATACCCTGTTTTTTACATCTTTTACTAGCACTTGCGGATTACTGCAACATTTTTTCAAACTGAGTGTTTTTGGTTTTACTATTCTCTTTTGTGTCTTCAGGTTTCTTGGTGGTGTGTGAACATGATCATACAGACTTGTTCACTGTGCAAGTAGCCCATGTGTTCCTGTTTCCATAATTGTTCTCTTGTGTCTACAAGACTGGGGAGTTCCACCACTCCTCCTGGGCTATCTGCACAATAGCTGTTCTACCCTGTATGCACACATGGATTTTTCCTCTCTGAACCCTGTTCACACAGGTTATATACAGATGATCAGGTTTTTAAATACATCAGATAGGGATTGCATACATTAGTTAGGACTGCTCTGATAAGGGTATACCGTGAAGATTGGTAGAGCAGCTTAGTATACATTTTTTGCAAAAAACGTATCAACCAAATACCCTGTTTTTTACATCTTTTACTAGCACTTGCGGATTACTGCAACATTTTTTCAAACTGAGTGTTTTTGGTTTTACTATTCTCTTTTGTGTCTTCAGGTTTCTTGGTGGTGTGTGAACATGATCATACAGACTTGTTCACTGTGCAAGTAGCCCATGTGTTCCTGTTTCCATAATTGTTCTCTTGTGTCTACAAGACTGGGGAGTTCCACCACTCCTCCTGGGCTATCTGCACAATAGCTGTTCTACCCTGTATGCACACATGGATTTTTCCTCTCTGAACCCTGTTCACACAGGTTATATACAGATGATCAGGTTTTTAAATACATCAGATAGGGATTGCATACATTAGTTAGGACTGCTCTGATAAGGGTATACCGTGAAGATTGGTAGAGCAGCTTAGTATACATTTTTTGCAAAAAACGTATCAACCAAATACCCTGTTTTTTACATCTTTTACTAGCACTTGCGGATTACTGCAACATTTTTTCAAACTGAGTGTTTTTGGTTTTACTATTCTCTTTTGTGTCTTCAGGTTTCTTGGTGGTGTGTGAACATGATCATACAGACTTGTTCACTGTGCAAGTAGCCCATGTGTTCCTGTTTCCATAATTGTTCTCTTGTGTCTACAAGACTGGGGAGTTCCACCACTCCTCCTGGGCTATCTGCACAATAGCTGTTCTACCCTGTATGCACACATGGATTTTTCCTCTCTGAACCCTGTTCACACAGGTTATATACAGATGATCAGGTTTTTAAATACATCAGATAGGGATTGCATACATTAGTTAGGACTGCTCTGATAAGGGTATACCGTGAAGATTGGTAGAGCAGCTTAGTATACATTTTTTGCAAAAAACGTATCAACCAAATACCCTGTTTTTTACATCTTTTACTAGCACTTGCGGATTACTGCAACATTTTTTCAAACTGAGTGTTTTTGGTTTTACTATTCTCTTTTGTGTCTTCAGGTTTCTTGGTGGTGTGTGAACATGATCATACAGACTTGTTCACTGTGCAAGTAGCCCATGTGTTCCTGTTTCCATAATTGTTCTCTTGTGTCTACAAGACTGGGGAGTTCCACCACTCCTCCTGGGCTATCTGCACAATAGCTGTTCTACCCTGTATGCACACATGGATTTTTCCTCTCTGAACCCTGTTCACACAGGTTATATACAGATGATCAGGTTTTTAAATACATCAGATAGGGATTGCATACATTAGTTAGGACTGCTCTGATAAGGGTATACCGTGAAGATTGGTAGAGCAGCTTAGTATACATTTTTTGCAAAAAACGTATCAACCAAATACCCTGTTTTTTACATCTTTTACTAGCACTTGCGGATTACTGCAACATTTTTTCAAACTGAGTGTTTTTGGTTTTACTATTCTCTTTTGTGTCTTCAGGTTTCTTGGTGGTGTGTGAACATGATCATACAGACTTGTTCACTGTGCAAGTAGCCCATGTGTTCCTGTTTCCATAATTGTTCTCTTGTGTCTACAAGACTGGGGAGTTCCACCACTCCTCCTGGGCTATCTGCACAATAGCTGTTCTACCCTGTATGCACACATGGATTTTTCCTCTCTGAACCCTGTTCACACAGGTTATATACAGATGATCAGGTTTTTAAATACATCAGATAGGGATTGCATACATTAGTTAGGACTGCTCTGATAAGGGTATACCGTGAAGATTGGTAGAGCAGCTTAGTATACATTTTTTGCAAAAAACGTATCAACCAAATACCCTGTTTTTTACATCTTTTACTAGCACTTGCGGATTACTGCAACATTTTTTCAAACTGAGTGTTTTTGGTTTTACTATTCTCTTTTGTGTCTTCAGGTTTCTTGGTGGTGTGTGAACATGATCATACAGACTTGTTCACTGTGCAAGTAGCCCATGTGTTCCTGTTTCCATAATTGTTCTCTTGTGTCTACAAGACTGGGGAGTTCCACCACTCCTCCTGGGCTATCTGCACAATAGCTGTTCTACCCTGTATGCACACATGGATTTTTCCTCTCTGAACCCTGTTCACACAGGTTATATACAGATGATCAGGTTTTTAAATACATCAGATAGGGATTGCATACATTAGTTAGGACTGCTCTGATAAGGGTATACCGTGAAGATTGGTAGAGCAGCTTAGTATACATTTTTTGCAAAAAACGTATCAACCAAATACCCTGTTTTTTACATCTTTTACTAGCACTTGCGGATTACTGCAACATTTTTTCAAACTGAGTGTTTTTGGTTTTACTATTCTCTTTTGTGTCTTCATCAACCATAATGCAGCAGCATATGAGGCATATACTATGGAGCATCTTATGGGGGCCATCAACCTTTATGGAGCAGCGTATGGGGCATATGGATGGGAGCAGCAAATTACAGAACGGTGATGCAGGATGGGAGCAGCACATGACAGAATAGAGCAGCACATGACAGAATAGGGCAGCACATGACAGAACGGGGGTGCAGGATGGAAGCAGCACATGACAGAATGGGGGCCCAGGATGGGAGCAGCACATGATAGGATGGGGGCGCAGGATGGGAGCAGCAAATGACAGAATGGAGGTGCAGGATGGGTGCAGCATATGTCAGAATGGGGGCGCAGGATGGGAGCAGCACATGACAGAATGGGGGCACAGGATGGGTGCAGCAAATGACAGAATGGAGGCGCAGGATGGGTGCAGCACATGTCAGAATGGGGACGCAGGATGGGAGCAGCACATGACAGAATGGGGCCGCAGGATGGTAGCAGCACATGACAGAACTGGGGCATAGGATGGGAGCAGTACATGACAGAATGGGGGCTCAAGATGGGAGCAGTACATGACAGAATGGGGGCTCAAGATGGGAGTAGCACATGACAGCATGGGGGCACAGGATGGGAGCAGTACATGACAGAATGGGGGCACAGGATGGGAGCAGCACATGACAGAATCGGGCTCAGGATGGGAGCAGCACATGACAGAATGGGGGCGCAGGATGGCAGCAGTACATGACAGGATGGGAGTAGCACGTGACAGGATGGGGGTGCAGGATGAGAGCAGCACATGAAAGGATGGGGCGAGGTGCAGGATGGGAGCAGCAAATGATAGCATGTGGGTGCAGGATGCAAGCACGACATGACAGGATGAGGGCGCAGGATGGGAGCAGCCCATGACAGCATGGGGGTGCAGGATGGGAGCACCACATGACAGCATGGGGGTGCAGGATGGGAGCACATGACAGAATGAGGGCTCAGGAAGAGAGTAGCACATGACAGGATAGGGCGCATGATGGTAGCACCACATGACAGGATTGGGGTACAGGATGGGACCACCACATGACAGGATTGGGGTACAGGATGGGAGCACGTGACAGGATGAGTGCTCAGGAAGACAGTAGCACATCACAAGATGGAGGCACACAAAACAGGATGGGGGCTGCACATGACAGGATGGGGGCGCAAGATGGTAGCAGCACATGACAAGATTAGGGCGCAGGATGGAAGCAACACATACCAGGATGGAGACCATATACCAATATAAATGCTCGTGATTATATAAGCAAAGTTGCATGAAACACTGCAAAAGTAAGCAGTGTATTACCTAATGGGGGCATCGGTGTATACAGCGGTTCATGAGAGCATGTGCGTCCACCCCGACGTGCATTTCGGACAAGCAATCGTCAGGGTGCAGAACTATGTGAGGTATGAGGGGGTATGAGGTATTATGAATTATATCTATTACCATCATCTTTCATGTTGTTATACATTGTGTGTATCTCGTTCCTGCACCTGTGCTGTGCATCCTTGTCTTTCTACCATCGCATGCTGGTCTCCTCCTTTACTCCACCCTAATTTTTCTATCTATGAAAACATTTTGTATTTTTTCACTATCTGGGAACGGTGGTCGTTGTTTTTTTCTGTTTTTCCACCTATCTCTAGAAAGAGGATCGCCCGACTTCTGATCTACCTGGTTAGGCCTCATTTAGACATCCCTGATTTTTCACGTACCCTAAAAACATCCATAAACCGTAATCCACGGCCACAGTGGAAAACTATAAAAAAACAAAACAGACAAGCGAATACATATAAAATAGACTTCAAAGAAGGCCCAAATGTCAGCTTGAATTTATTGCAACAAAAAAGGGTAAAAAAATACCAAAAATTCAACAAAAGGGAAAAAAGGTGCAAATGCAATAATGAATATGGTATGTGGACTCCAAGCATCAAAGCTTCTGATGTATCTCATAACTGTATGCAATTTTTTTTCTGAAATTACAGATATTCTTTTACATTTTTATTTAGCTTGGATTGTATTATTTTTTTCATTTTTGGATTTATTTTACAGAATGAGAATACCTAACATTTAGAAATCATTCATGGGTAACTGAGCATGTTATGTAAAGCACGTATAATGCAATTTGATAATTGCTCCATGAAATCCTGGAAAAAAATATTAATTACTAAATAAATATAATACAAACCACACACGTTTTTATAGAAATGAAAAATACATTGTGTTCTTTTCCATTTTGTCCTGCGGGCAATGAAGGTTGTGGTTACTATGCAAGAATCATTAGTTTAGACAACAGACACTTGAGGATAAGCTTGACTGTTCGGAGCGAGGCGTGCCTGTCTGGAGGCTATGTTACCATACAATAATCCTCAAGGTAAATATCACAGAAAGAACACTTTTGTTCCTGATCACAAAATGCAGGAGACAAATAAAGACTAAACCAAACCCTGTAACCGCACTGCAAATAAAAAGATGACATTTTGCATTTTCAATTAAAATTTTTAGAAAGTCTCAAGTTGGGTTTTTTATGATGAATTTGAAACGTACAATTTAGACAAAGTAATTCTAATTTCTCCCTCCTTAATTATTTAACCCCACCTGGAATTTTTACCTGTTGGTAAACTAAATGGTGCAAGTCAAAACTACAACTTGTATTTCAAAGAACAAAGTCCTTGTATGGCTTAGCTGATGGAAAATTAAAGGGACTCTGTCACCTGAATTTGGAAGGAATGGTTTTGGGTCATATGGGCGGAGTTTTCGGGTGTTTGATTCACCCTTTCCTTACCCACTGGCTGCATGCTGGCTGCAATATTGGATTGAAGTTCATTCTCTGTCCTCCATAGTACACGCCTGCGTAAAGCAATCTTGCCTTGTGCAGGCGTGTACTATGGAGGACAGAGAATGAACTTCAATCCAATATTGCAGCCAGCATGCAGCCAGCGGGTAAGGAAAGGGTGAATCAAACACCCGAAAACTCCGCCCATATGACCCAAAACCAGTCCCGCCAAATTCAGGTGACAGGTTCCTTTTAAAAAAAGTACTGGCTCCACGGGGGACGAAAAAACAAAAACACAAAAATGGAAAATTGTCTGGTCATCGAGGGGTTATTGGAGAGTGGTATACCTATTTTAAATGTACCACCCACAGGCACTAAATACACAGGTAACTTTTATAATTCATGTTCATACCATCCATTTTCCCCAAGGCTCTGAATCATCAAAGCAATTTTGCCAAAATTCTTAAGTAAGTTGCTTTGAAAAGTTTAAAAGTTTTTGTGCAATTTGTAGTTGTGCAAAAAGATTGAGTTCCTCAAAATCAGATTAGGGCGGGAGCATAACACCACATCTTGTCTCATTCATGATGAATGTTGGTGTTTTTTGTGTTAGAAATCTTACTTCACTTGTCAGACAGACGCTCCTAATTCTTTAAGGGCTTGTTTTCACTTGCGAGGAACACGTCCGTGTCTCGCATGTGGAAACGAAGCTCTGATTCCGGCACTCCAGAGCGGAGCGTGCGGCTGCATGTGTTGCTATGCGGCCGCACGCTCCGCTCCCAAGTGCCGGCGCCAGAGCTTCGTTTCCACATGCGAGACACGGACGTGTTCCTCGCAAGTGAAAACAAGCCCTAAGGGTATGTATCAGGATTGCATCAGGATTTGGTCAGGATTTTATGCAGGTAAAATCCTGACCAAATCTGTACCTGAGGTCACTGGCAGGTCACCGGCGTTGTCCTTGCGTTGTTTCTGCAATGTAAGGACATGCTGCGTTCTTAAAAGACCAATCAGAGACGCGGGATTTCCAGGACAGACAGACAGACAGATTGTGGCCAGATTGCGATGCGATTCTAACGCATCGGGTATTCTAGAATATGCATGTCCACGTAGTATATGGACAATGATGATTCCAGAATTCGCGGCAGACTGTGTCCGTCGCTGATTGATCGAGGCAACCTTTATGACATCATCGTTGCCATGGCAACCATTATGACATCATCGTCGCTGTGCCCGTTGCTGATTGGTCGAGGCCTGGCGGCCTCGACCAATCAGAGACGCGGGATGTCTACGTCCTTTATGACATCATCGTCGCTGTGCCCGTCGCTGATTGGCCTCTCGGGTCTGCCGCATGCATCTTTTAATGCATAGTGGAGACGGGATTTCATGAAATCCCCTCCTTTATGCTGTAACATCTGGACGCTGCATTTTTGACGCTGCGGCTCAACGCAGCGTCAAAAACGCAGCGTTTCCTGAACGTGGAAACATACCCAAAGAGATCGGCGTGACTTTCAACGTTCTTGATGAATCTGGGCCTACGGGTGTTAGGCAAGTAGAACAAGAATTCTACTGTTTCATGTGCTTTCTATTTAGATTCTCACTAGAAAGAGATGGTAGCATGGAACTAGTGATGAACACTTGTTTTAGCATGATTCAAGTTTCCTTGGACAAATTTGCATATTATCAGATTTTTCTAAACTGGCAAATCGTGCAAAATATCCGTTTATCTGCACATGGGATCTTTGCAAACTGACGTAATTCAGGTTTATGTTTGTTCACAAGATTTTTTTTTCAGGTGGCTTTGGGGAACGTCTTGCTCCAAATCCCTCCTATTTCCAGAGTCACACTAGCGTATGGCATCTGATGTGAGCAAATCAGATGCGATATGGTAAAGACCCTCGCCTCCAGCTCTGCTGCGAGCGTGACCTGAGTCTCAGTGCTCTGTGCTCCAATCCTCTCACATGAGACAATCGGAGCACAGGTGCGGAGGAGATGCAGAAATTCATTTCTCCATCTCCTCGATTGCCGGCATCTGCGATGATATCCGATTGCAGTGCAATGTTTCACACGCACCTGTAGACTTGTATGGATGTGTGCGATCCGATTCTCGCAGCCATTCGCTTCATGCTGCGATTGTTTTCGCATGCATAATTGGCACAAGAAAATCATTGCAGAAGTCCACTGCTCCATAGAATAACACTTGGTTGAGTGTAATCCAATTTTTTTTTTATCCGATGCCACTCATCCGATTTATCTCTCGTGTAAGCGATTCCTAACAAAAGCGCCAAAAAAATTCTCAAAGACTGAACATAGACATTTTTAGGGTAAATAAATGGCTGTGCACATGTTCAGGCTTTTGATGTTGTCTTTTATCCGCGTGATGTGTCCAAAAATACCAGGTGGTTAAAAGAAGTGATCTGACCGCCCAGAAGCCCATTCGCACAGAAGACGCATATGCATTTTTCTGAGTGTATTGTTAGCAGATCTCCTTCATAAACCACTGGCGGTTTCTATATTGTTGATTGGACTTTTAAAAAAAAAAAAGTCTGAAAAATGCCAGTATAAGTATCTTTCTTCTTCTCTCTTTTTTTTATATAGCGCGAACATATTCCGCAGCGCTTTACAGTTTGCACACATTATCATCACTATCCCTGATGGGGCTCACAATCTAAATTCCCTATCAGTATGTCTTTTGGAATGTGGGAGGAAACCAGAGTACCAGGGGAAACCCACGCAAACATGGGAAGAACATACAAACTCCTTACAGATGATGTCCTTGGTGGGATTTGAACCTAGCACTCCAGCGCTGCAAGGCTGCAATGCTATCCACTGAGCCACCATCGGTTAAAAACTTTGGAAAAGTGCTCAGGACATGACTAAGAAATGTTAAGAAATGAAGCTTCAGGTTTACAAAATGTCAGAAAAAAGGATTGGTTCCTAAAGTGTCTTCCACTGGAAAATGGATGTGTTTGGTCATCTTAAAAGACGTTATCCATGCCTTAAGAGTTCTATTTGGACGAAAAGATTAGTAGATACTATTGAATAAAATAAGGTTCTAGGGGACACACTGATTTAGAAATTCACCAAAGGCAACATGTATTGTTTTGGACAGTGCTCTTCTTCATGCTATCTTAAACTCTGAGGATGCAAAACATGTACTTTATATTCATGAAGCTGATACTGAACCTTTTTGTGCCAAATCTGACCCAAAACCAGATGTGAAAAAGGTGGGAACCAAATGAAGATATAAATTCAAATCATGTGCCCTGTACAATCTAAATTCAACTATTTAGACATTTTCTAAAACTTATATATCCAGTAGAGGTTAGCGAATCGATACTCTGCGGAAATTTCATTTGAAATTGAACATTTTGAGATTTGCAAAATTAAAAAATAAAAAAACTTGCCAGGCACCATTTCTCAGTGTGGGTTTTATGTCGTTTTGCATTCCCGTGTGGGCTTATCCATAATGTCCAGCAGCTGTGACATCTAGCAGATTATCATACCTTGTACAGTGGTGATCAGTGCCTGGCGCCATCACAGATCAGCGGTTTGTATGGCAGAGTTGTTTTCTATCTCTAAAGTCACTGGGTAACTTTCTCACTTGCGTAGAGTGTAAGCTCCTATGGTCAGCAGGGTCTTCATTCTCCTGCACACTATAACCTCTTACGGTCAGAGAGGACCTCACTCTTTCTTCGCTCCCCCATGTGCTTTCCATTATTAAGATTCGAGCAAATTTAATATCCGGAAATCAAAATTTGGGGGAAAATTTGTCAAGTTAGAATTTTAAAAGCTCTGTTCATAGTAACATAGTAATATAGTTAGCCAGGCTGAAAAACGACATTTGTCCATCCAGTTCGGCCTATATTCCGTCGGAATAAATCCCTAGATCTACGTCTTTCTAAAGAACCTAACAACTGTAAGATACAATATTGTTACGCTCCAAGAAGACATCCAGGCCTCTCTTGAACCCCTCGACTGAGTTCGCCATCACCACCTCCTCAGGCAAGGAATTCCAGATTCTCACTGCCCTAACAGTAAAGAATCCTCTTCTATGTTGGTGGGGAAACCTTCTCTCCTCCAGACGTAGAGAATGCCCCCTTGTGCCCGTCACCTTCCTTGGTATAAACAGATCCTCAGCGAGATATTTGTATTGTCCCCTTATATACTTATACATGGGTATTAGATCGCCCCTCAGTCGTCTTTTTTCTACTCTAACTAATCCTTAATTTTGCTAATCTCTGGGTATTATAGTTCCCCCATCATCATCTCTACTCTTTAGTCGTTTCCAGCTTTTCTCCAATGCTCATCAGTCAGGCCATGGTGGATACTTTGGCTTCACCAATGATTGAGCCCTATGACAATATTGAAGATTTATACTAATGTTTTTCATTTGTCTTTTGAACCTGATATGACATAAAAGTAGGATCACAGACATTGGCACAATCATATGAAGGTGAAGCATATTTACGCCTCAATTTACTGTTGCATCATAATTATGATACACCCTATTATTAAAAGCTTCACTGAATAATGGAGCATTCCTATAAAGCTCCACTTTTATTGTATAATATTATTAACAAGATGACGACTCTAAATGACATAAATGACAACATAAAGTGCACTCTTGTAACTCATATCCTGATGAACCACAAGATATTATCCAGGATAAGACGGACACATAAAAATACACGCTGACTAAAAACATAGCAACTCCACTCTCCTTAGCTTATGTAGAAATTATATAACCCATACATCAAAGAATTATACATTTTCTATAATTTCTTTTAAGTAATCACCAAAAAATAATGCGTACAGGGTATAATTTTAGGTAAAACCAAAAAGACCTGAAAAAAAAACCCTTAAAATGTAACTTTTAATAAATTCAGAGTAAAAATTACCCATATATGTGGGTCAGGAGACAGTAACACCTTAATCTATCTTAACAATGAAATGAAAGGATGGAGACTAAACGGTGGGGGGGGGGGGGTGATCTTTCCCTTACTCGCCCTACCTCACAGCGGAGGTTGGCACCCTAAATTCAACATGGCACCCCCACTCGTCGACGGTTCACCCTTATGACCCTACAGGATCTTAACAAAATGAAACTACCTCCACACCACAACCTTATCTAAAGTGCAATAGTGCTAATAAGGTGCAAAAAAAAAGCTGTAGAAATCTGATGTGGAACAATTTCCACAAGAAAAGGGTCTTCTAGATAGTTACCCTTCTATTAATATGATATAAGGGAGGTGCAATAGGTGTCTAATGTTAGAGACAAAGTAAATTTAACAGTTGCGATGTAGAGCAATGATAGTTCTGCCTGCAGTCTCAAGACACGCATGACACCTATAATATAACCAAATACCTAAATTATATGCACAACGTGGTATTTAGGAAAAAATATATACACTGTGTAGGCAGAATGATATAATATTAAGAAAGACAGTACTGTGTCAATATATCAATATGATGACGACCCACTGCCATACACCAGCACCTCAAAAATCATATACAGATATAAATGGCAAAAGATGGTCAAGAAAAAAAGGATGTACTCATCCGTATGCTGCCGCCCATCCCGACGCGTTTCCCCCTAGGATAATACACCAGGGTTCATCAGGGGAAGGGAGTGGGGCTTCTCACGGTCCGAGGAAGCTATAATAAGCTGCGTCTCGGAATGACCGCTCACAAAGTCCGAGGCAGCTATAAGCTGCGTCTCGGAATGACTCAGCCCTTCATTGAGAGCGGTCAAACTCACTCAAGAAGTTCATAGTGGATCTCTGAATGATCCAATGTTGTCCTAAATGCCTAATGATGATAAATATAATCCACCTGTGTGTAATCAAGTCTCCGTATAAATGCACCTGCTCTGTGATAGTCTCAGGGTTTTGTTTGAAGCACAGAGAGCATCATGAAGACCAAGGAACACAGCAGGCAGGTCCGTGATACTGTTGTGGGGAAGTTTAAAGCCGGATTTGGATACAAAATGATTTCCAAAACTTTAAACATCCCAAGGAGCACTGTGCAATCAATCATATTGAATTAGAAGGAGTATCATACCAGTGCAAATCTATCAAGACTCGGCCGGCCCTCTAAACTTTCATCTCAAACAAGGAGAAGACTGATCAGAGATGCAGCCAAGAGGCCCATGATCACTCTGGATGAACTGTAGAGATCTACAGCTGAGGTGGGACAGTCTGTCCATAGGACAACAATCAGTCGTACACTGCACAAATCTGGCCTTTATGGAAGAGTGGCAAGAAGAAAGCCATTTCTCAAAGATATCCATAAAAAGTGTTGTTTAAAGTTTGCAACAAGCCACCTGGGAGACAAACCAAACATGTGGAAGAAGGTGCTCTGGTCAGATGACACCAAAATCAAACTTTTTGGCAACAATGCCAAACAATATGTTTTGCGTAAAGGCAACACAGCTCACCACCCTGAACACACCATCCCCACTGTCAAACATGGTGGTGGCAGCATCATGGTTTGGGCCTGCTTTTCTTAAGCAGGGACAGCAAAGATGGTTAAAATTGATGGGAAGATGGATGGAGCCAAATACAGGACCATTCTTGACGAAAACCGGATGGAGTCTGCAAAAGACCTGAGACTGGGACGGAGATTTGTCTTCCAACAAGACAATGATCCCAAACATAATGCAAAATCTACAATGGAATGGTTCACAAATAAACATATCCAGGTGTTAGAATGGTCAAGTCAAAGTCCAGACCTCAATCCAATCGAGAATCTGTGGAAAGAGCTGAAAACTGCTGTTCACAAACGATCTCCATCAAACCTCACTGAGCTCGAGCTGTTTGCCAAGGAAGAGTGGGCAAGAATTTCAGTCTCTCGATGTACAAAACCGATAAAGACATATCCCAGGCGACTTGCAGCTGTTATCGCAGCAAAAGGTGGCGCAACAAAGTATTAAGATAAAGGGGCTGAATAATATTGCACACCCCACTTTTCAGTTTTTTAATTTCCACAAAAATTTAAAATAACCAATAAATTTCGTTCAACTTCACAATTGTGTTCCACTTGTTGCTGATTCTTCACCAAAAATTTACATTTGGTATCTTTATGCTTGAAACATGATATGTGGGAAAAGGTTGAAAAGTTCCAGGGGGCTGAATACTTTTGCAAGGCACTGTAGCCTCATCAGTTCTAGCTTACAGATATTTAATATCATGGAGAATGAACATCTAACATCTATTTTCCCACGTATTTGGCTCCTTTCCTACAGTCAAAGTGACTCTTCTTTTCTGCACTCGTTGCCTTAGTTGACTTGATCTCTCCTTCGTACGTTGATTGTATCAGCTTCATGTTTATAACCACAAAAGATATATCTAAACATTTCAATGGACTCTACAGCAGAAAAGCTGTTAGAGAGGAGAAAGTAAAGATAGAGCTAATGCTTTTATTAATATGAAATCAGCTGTATGGAAATCTCCAACATTTTACTATTCTCCCAGCAAAAGGCAAATAGCAGAAATCATCTGTAGTGTGTGCATCTTGTATTAACACTCTCCTGACTGGTATTCTTTTAAGCTTTCATGCCCAGAAAAATCTTTTGCCTTTTGGAATTTAGCATTTTAAGGGTTCGCTCACACAGACGTATGTTTTCTCATGCGAGAGAATGGAGACGATTATGGTAATGACACTTGGCTCAAACTTTGTCATAGTTTGAGTGTCATCTGAGTCTGATCCAATTCTCGCATGAGAGAATCGCAGCACATGTACGGAGAAGATAAAGAACGTAATTTCTCCATCTTCTCCATTGTCTCTGTGAGCGTATATCGATCTGCATTCGAATGACATCCAAGTGCAGTCCAATGTTTCCCACGCACCCATAGACTTGTGTGGATGCGCATGATCCTAATATTGGAGCCACAAAGGTGATGATTTTTTTTTTATTGAGTAGAATACCAGCGCACTACCAATATAGATAGATATGTACGGGGTGCAACAGAAGCGGTATGGAACCATGAAGAAAAAATCAAGAAAAAAAGGAAACCACTTCATATAATTGCACACCACAAAATGAAAATGAATAAAAAGGCAAACTTTTATTGACACATCAATAAAAACAATTAAAACGGTATCATACCGACATCCCCACGTACACCCGCCAAAGCAATACAATACAAGCAAGTGAAGGTGCCAATAATCACAAATGCTAAATAGCAATGAATAACACAGCATACTAATCAACGTCCCGTCAGGCACAACATATGTATAACTGAACCAAGATGGCGTGAAGAGTATAGTAAGCACCCCCACAGAATAAACACAAATACTGCCAACTGAGAGACAAGGATAAGCCCATGTAGGTCAATATGGCGTATAGAAACGAGGAGGTGCCTAGGCGACTGGGTCCAGACACAGTGGTGGTAGAAGAACTGGACAGTGTGAAAACAATAAATGTGCATCCGCAGCAATGCCCATGTATCAAAATATAACTACCACCTAGAAGGAGAGTGTATCCAGGTCCCAGGTCCGGCCAGACAGAACACAGAGAGGCGCTGTGAAGAAACCCACATGAGGGTGTAATGCGCCAAAGGCAGGGCGGGCGTGGGGAGGAAGCCCAACGCGTGTCGCCGTCGCAAGGACGGCTTCATCAGGGGAAGGTGAGCTGCAATGGTCAACGCCGGTTTAAATACCTTACGTGAAAATGAGCTGAGGGACGAGCAACGCCGGGAACCGGAACCGGAAGTGACGCCGGAAGGGCGGAAGAGTACGCAATGGCAGACGTCTCTGCCAATACTACATAATGCGCATGCGCCGGAACTTTCCAGCGCCGCTCATCATGTAGCCGGATAAGGGATAAAGCAAATAACAGAGCGAGTGGACTGAAATATTAGAAACGCCCGACTAGACCGGTAATAGTAGTAAAAAGCCCTAAAACAATGGGGTAACAGGACAGTACCATACATACCACAAAAACCACAAAGACAGAACAGAACACATGACGGGACACACAAGAGGGTAAGCACACATGATGATGTGAGGGTGTAATGATACACAGATCAAGTAACTGCAGGCAAGTACCGATGAGTGACATTCCGATTCGCTGGAACACCTATAGGAGGAAAGGAGGGAGAAGAAAAGGGGGATAAAAAAAGAAAAAAAGAAAGTCCAATATGACATAAAGTCAGAAGTTACACACCTAAAAAGAAAATAATAATACAAACAAACCAACAACATAGCTATAGAAATTTATTCAGTAATTTAAAACGAACACAACGTCGCTCCCATTATATGAAAAAGTTGTTCTATAAAAGAACTGCCAAGAATAGATAAAGCAGATTATAGGAGGAGCCTGCGGCATGTGCCACCCGGGACCACACCGGAAGATGACGATATGACCATAGGGACCTGGATACAGGGGAAGAGTAAACAGAGCATCGCGGGACCAATCAGAAACTAATATGTATAGGACAGAGGATAAGAATAAGGTAACACCGCTAAAACAGGAGTGCCACCTTGTACCGCATCCAGATATGAGTGAGGGCAACAAGCCCTCATATATACGCCAAATAGTGGTAAATTGGATGCTGGTACCAAAACAAGTGATGACCTATAGATCCTCTGAACAACAAGGACAAGACATAAAAATATATATCTTGTAACGGTCAAAGCATAATGTCCAAACAAATCGCGTCCAGCTTGCTTGTAGAGATTAAATCTTCGTCCAAACAGACAAGAACAGGTGAAGGGGGTTCCCAGGTACGTCATGATCCAAAAGTGCTCCAGATATAACTGTGGGTGACAAGCCCTTCTATGTCCACCAAATAATTATAAATTGGATACCCGTATCAGGGCATATGATGACATAACAATCCTCTGAATGACACAAACCCGAAGTACAGATATCTTGTTCCAGTTACAGCAAATGTCCAAGGAGTCCACAAATTACTCGCTGCCAAACGGAAAGACTTCATCCATATACACGGAAACCTGTAACAGGGGATCCCAGGAACATCCTGAACCCAGGGTGCTCCATACTTCAGGGGACGCAGGCAACATCTCAAGAGCATATAAAAAGGCACCACGTTAGACTAGCCCAAAAAAAACCGGTAAAAAGAAGATCTTCATTAATGCCAGAGGGAGCAGTAGAATGTAACAAAAAAAAATCCAACGGGCCTCTTGTCTGTTTGGACGAAGATTTAATCTCTACAAGCAAGCTGGACGCGATTTGTTTGGACATTATGCTTTGACCGTTACAAGATATATATTTTTATGTCTTGTCCTTGTTGTTCAGAGGATCTATAGGTCATCACTTGTTTTGGTACCAGCATCCAATTTACCACTATTTGGCGTATATATGAGGGCTTGTTGCCCTCACTCGTATCTGGATGCGGTACAAGGTGGCACTCCTGTTTTAGCGGTGTTACCTTATTCTTATCCTCTGTCCTATACATATTAGTTTCTGATTGGTCCCGCGATGCTCTGTTTACTCTTCCCCTGTATCCAGGTCCCTATGGTCATATCGTCATCTTCCGGTGTGGTCCCGGGTGGCACATGCCGCAGGCTCCTCCTATAATCTGCTTTATCTATTCTTGGCAGTTCTTTTATAGAACAACTTTTTCATATAATGGGAGCGACGTTGTGTTCGCTTTAAATTACTGAATACATTTCTATAGCTATGTTGTTGGTTTGTCTGTATTATTATTTTCTTTTTAGGTGTGTAACTTCTGACTTTATGTCATATTGGACTTTCTTTTTTTCTTTTTTTATCCCCCTTTTCTTCTCCCTCCTTTCCTCCTATAGGTGTTCCAGCGAATCGGAATGTCACTCATCGGTACTTGCCTGCAGTTACTTGATCTGTGTATCATTACACCCTCACATCATCATGTGTGCTTACCCTCTTGTGTGTCCCGTCATGTGTTCTGTTCTGTCTTTGTGGTTTTTGTGGTATGTATGGTACTGTCCTGTTACCCCATTATTTTAGGGCTTTTTACTACTATTACCGGTCTAGTCGGGCGTTTCTAATATGTCAGTCCACTCGCTCTGTTATTTGCTTTATCCCTTATCCGGCTACATGATGCGCTGCACTGGAAAGTTCTGGCGCATGCGCATTATGTAGTATTGGCAGAGACGTCTGCCATTGCGTACTCTTCCGCCCTTCCGGCGTCACTTCCGGTTCCGGTTCCCGGCGTTGCTCGTCCCTCAGCTCATTTTCACGTAAGGTATTTAAACCGGCGTTGACCATTGCAGCTCACCTTCCCCTGACGAAGCCGTCCTTGCGACGGCGACACACGTTGGGCTTCCTCCCCACGCCCGCCCTGCCTTTGGCGCATTACACCCTCATGTGGGTTTCTTCACAGCGCCTCTCTGTGTTCTGTCTGGCCGGACCTGGGACCTGGATACACTCTCCTTCTAGGTGGTAGTTATATTTTGATACATGGGCATTGCTGCGGATGCACATTTATTGTTTTCACACTGTCCAGTTCTTCTACCACCACTGTGTCTGGACCCAGTCGCCTAGGCGCCTCCTCGTTTCTATATGCCATATTGACCTACATGGGCTTATCCTTGTCTCTCAGTTGGCAGTATTTGTGTTTATTCTGTGGGGGTGCTTACTATACTCTTCACGCCATCTTGGTTCAGTTATACATATGTTGTGCCTGACGGGACGTTGATTAGTATGCTGTGTTATTCATTGCTATTTAGCATTTGTGATTATTGGCGCCTTCACTTGCTTGTATTGTATTGCTTTGGCGGGTGTACGTGGGTATGATACCGTTTTAATTGTTTTTATTGATGTGTCAATAAAAGTTTGCCTTTTTATTCATTTTCATTTTGTGGTGTGCAATTATATGAAGTGGTTTCCTTTTTTTCTTGATTTTTTTTTTATTCTCTTTTTGTAGCCAAAATTTTTTGTTCCTTTTTTTGTTGTGTGGGATTTATAGGCTTTCTTACTATTCAAAGTTGGAGCGGATATTGTGTGACGCCCCAGGGTCCTCGTTGTCACAGTGGCATTGCTTTCCTCACGGGTAGAATGATGTCACGCTTGGAAGCGATGAAGGATTCCATTTGCCAGGTAATCAGCACATACAACACCATTCTGACTCCAGGACAGAAGGGGGAGCTCTACACCCAACTTTAGGGGGGAGCTGCTCTCTCTGGTCAGGTGGAGGAGTCAGTTGCTAGGCTGTTGCTAGGCAGTTGGGAAGAGGTAGACAGTTCGTGCCAGACAACAGACTGGAGCAGTCTGAGGCAAAAGGACGAGTGAGGGGCCGTATAGCCTGAAGTGCTGTAGCTGCTAGATTGCGAGATACAGAAGGAAGAACAGCTTGTAGCAAACGTGCCGGAGAGTGACGCACAGGAGAGTGACAACAAGGGAGAATAGCAGCAACTGGGCTACCCCCCTGATAGAGTGCAGATACTGGTAACCGGAAAACCAAGGTTGTGTCATACTCTAGGAGGCACAGCAGAAACCGGTAGGACAGCTAGACTACATGTAACTTGTCCGCCCTAACACCTAGGAGACACAGTGACACATAGAGCCCTGGTCGTGATAGAGACCATGTAAAAAGACTCGAGTCACCTGTCATATGGGTATGAGTCCTACCTAAAGGGGGAAAGAGAGAACTGAGAGGACCTTGCCAGAAGCCATAGGCAGTAAGGGACTACAATACCACTGCGCTAGTAGGAAGGCTTTTAACTCCACTTGGTAAAGGGGACTCTGAACTCGCTTCCAAGCCGGCCAGACCCTGCCTGTACCTGTGATCTGGTGCCCTGTACTGTGACTGCCTGCTACCATCAGTAAATCAGGTAAAGAGACTGCACAACTGTGTCCACCATTCTTTATCGCACCACTCACCATCCTCATCTATTCACCGGGAGCCCTGGGGACCTACTTCACCTGTGGGAAGTTATACCATCTAGCTGCCATAGCATCATCACAGCGGACCCCTTTAAGCAGCGTCGGTCCCCACTGACCGAATACCACAGGTGGCGTCACGAACGAACTTTCTTTATTTCAAAAGTACCTTTAGAGACCATCCCTTTAACATGGGTGCCCAGGGCCACGGACCGGGTCGCCACCACGGGACATCACCCTTTGAGATGACCGGACCCGGTACCGAGTACCCCATGGCCCTGGCGGGCGTTTCAATTGTATCAATTAATTTTGTAGTTCTTATTTTAGGAAAAATAGTCAGAAATGGGAAATAATACTGATTTTTTTTTTTATATCTCAGCTCTGTTGTATGATAGTTTTTCAATGAATAAGATTTACCCCTCAAAATTAATCCACTGATTCCCACTGTGCATAGTGATGATAGTATGTGTACATTGTGTAACATATGACGTCACGTGCCAAGAACAAAGACACTATTTTACTTTTAATTTCTTTATGCTCCATGATGTCTATCCCTTTGGAGAGCTGACAAATGCATGCACCATGATAGATATATGGGTCAGGCTGATCGAGGGTTACTGCCCGTCCACCTGCAGCGCCCCAGAGGCCTGGTCGTTATTTATTGGGCCATTCCTCACACTGGTAAAACTAGGGGTTGGATAGGAAGTTAGCCAGAAGATGACTGGGTTGGATTCAGGCAACATCCCGTGGGTTGGATTCAGGCAACATCCTACTGAGGCGTGTGGCTGGAACACCGAGGAAGTAACTGACTCTATGCCTTACTTCAATCTCCGCAGGACAGTTAATTATAGGTTGGCTGTCTACCTTAAATTTCCTACGCAGACATAGAGGGGCATCTCTAGGGTCCCGGAAGAGCTCCGAGCCTTCCCGTCATACGGGTGCGTCCTAGCCATAACATACCTGGGGGACGAGAAACTAGAAACATCTGGAACGAAAGAGAAAGAATTAGAAAGAACTAGAAAGAGCAAACGAACGAACAAGAACAGAAGTTGTGAGGACTATTCCGAATGCTCAGCAGGGTAGCACTACAACACACAGGCGCTAGTGGTAGGCAACGATTTCCACCTGCAAAGGGAACTCTGGATGTGCCTTCGGACCGGCCGGTCTCAGACAGCCCTGTTAAACGTACTCTGGATTGAGGATCCTGAAGTCTTCAGTAAAGAGGTAAAGAGAGTGCAACCTTGTGTCCTCGTTATTGTCTGCACCTCACACTATCACCATCCACCTTACTGGGAAGCCCTGGGGACATACTTCACCTGTGGGAAGGTATACCATCTAGCTGCCATCACATCACCCCAGTGGACCCCTAAGCAGCGTCGGTCACCCTGACCGAACACCACAGGTGGCGTCACAAAACCTTGACAGACTCCTATCACCTTTCATTGGACGCCTCTTAGCAGGGTCACGGACCGGGTCCAGCCACCGTGACAACCCCAGAACTGAGACAGAAAGGATCGGTACTGAGTAATCTGTGGCCCTGTGTCTGGGGGCGCTCCACACCCACATGATCATAAAGAGTTCAGCTCTTACTAAAACTGCGGTGAGTGGTGAGAACATCAATTCATGAATAAGACTTAATCCTTTTTCTGAGATTTAAGCAGAATCTTTAAAGTGCATATAATGTCAAATCTGCTGCTAAGTTTATTTGTATCGTATTTTAGAACAAGATTTCCAGGGTTTCTGCATGAACCGGTGTTAAAAAATTTAAAAATGTTCTTCATGCTGGAGACACTGGCACTGTGACAGCTGAGTTCCAAATGGGGAGTTTCATGTCAAAGACTCCAATTTACAGCAGCTGTAGTCCGTTACACTAAAAGAAACAGCAATTCATGCCAGTGATGTGTTCACCATGGCCTAACCATAGCGTTTTGGTAATTTACAGTACAGACTATTATACAAGTTTAGCCGTACACAGCAGTGATGTTATCAACACTCCATACGTGAAAATCATACGTCCACATGCGATGTATGTGCACACTGTTAATAAGTGTCAACTCTCAGATGAAACGCTATATTTGCATTGTATTTATATATGATATGATTTATAACCTTTTAGCCTGAGTGCACTTATTTTCCGTTTGTTTTCTACAGTGGAACGTTTTGGAAAAAAAAAAAATATGTTGCAATCTGTTAACCATCAGTAAGCAGGCAAGCAGCTGCTGATAGATACAGTGACATGTAAAAGTTTGGGCACCCCTGGTCAAAATGACTGTTATTATGAACAGTTAAGCAAGTTGAAGATGAAATGATCTCTAAAAGGCCTAAAGTTAAAGATGACACATTTCCTTTTTATTTTAGCCAAAAAAATATATTTTCATCTTTTACATTTTAAAAATTACAAAAAGGAAACTGGGCCGATACAAAAGTTTTGCAACTCTGCGTGGTTAGTACCTAGTAGCGCCTCCTTTTGCAAGTATCACAACTCGTAAACGCTTTAGGCAGCCAGACAAGAGTCTTTCAATTTTTGTTTGAGGGATTTTCATCAATTCTTTCTGGGAAAATTCTTCCAGTTCTTTGAGATTCCTTGGTTGTCTTGCATGCACTGCTATTTTGAAGTTTGTTTAGGATCCTCCATTTGTAGAAGCCATCCTCTTTTCAACTTCAGCTTTTTAACAGATGGTGTTATGTTTGCATCAATAATTTGTTGAAATTTCATTGAATCCATTCTTCCCTCTACCCTTGAAATGTTCCCCTGACATTGACTGCAACACAACCCCAAAGCATGACTGACCCACCCCCATGCTTAATGGTTGGTGAGATATTCTGTAATGACGCTGCCTGGTGTCGTAGAGAGGCAGCCTAAGGGGGCGCTAGCAGGAGGGCAGGGATAGGGAGGAATGAGGCACGCAGTGCACACAGGACCTGAACTAGGCAGGTCATGTGATCACTGCAGGGACGATGGGGGCGGAGCTACCGCACGAGAACAGAGGGTCTACCAAAAAGCGCAGGACACAGAGTACTAAGACAGGAACGTAGTCAAAGACAAGCCAAAAGGTCAGAAGCCAGATGGGAGCGAGGTACCTAGGGGCAAAACAGCAGATTAGTCAGAGACAAGCCAAGAGGTCAGAAAGCCAAGACAGAAAGAGAAGTACCAAGCAGAAAACAGGGGCAGTAGTCAGGGGACAAATCGGGTCATACACAGCAAGGCACACACGCACAGAGGCACAAGGATTACAGATGAATAACCTGGGTCATCTATCTCAAACCGAGGAGATGGAAGTGCAACCGACTCAGAACCCAAGAACTACCAGCATTAAATAGCCGCCCCAGAACCAAAGAGAGGCGGACTAGTTTAACCCAGACCTGACCAGGAAGGAGTCAGAACCAGCCCATCCAGAGTCATGACATATTCTTTTTCTGAAATTCTGTGCCATTTTTTCTCCACACATACTTTTGATCATTGTGGCCAAAGAATTTATAAATAATAATTTTATTCCTATAGCGCCAACATATTCCGCATCACTTTACATTTCATAGGGGACTTGTACAGGCAATAAAAATACATTACAGAATAACAATAATCACATAAATCAGATACCAAGAAGAGTGAGGGCCCTGCCTGCAAGCTTACAATCTTTGAGGAAATAGGGGAAACACGAAAGGTGTAATTGTAACAATTGCTTGTATTGTACGATCCAGCCATCAATATAATAAATAGTGTTCACGTAATGCTGTATGAACTGGTTACCAACCAGTATGTGTACCTACACAGAGGGCTATTAAGTGCATGGAGGGTGTGTGAACAGATGATATGAGGGTCCTGCTTTTGAAGAAAAGTTTCTATGCGCAAAGCAGGTATAGTTAGATAAGTATGTTGAGGTGATAGGCCAGACAAAAGTAATTAATTTTTAGGGCACGCTTAAAACTCTGGGTATTGGGGATTAATCAAAGTGTTCTAGGCAGTGCATTCCAATGAATTAACGTAGCTTATGTGGAGTCTTGGAGACCGTAATAGGAGGTTTGGATTATTGATGATGTTAATCTTAGATCATTAGCAGAATGGAGGGCACAGGTGGGGTTTTAGACTGAGACGAGGAAGGAGATGTAGGGTGGTGCTGAAGCGTGGAATGCTTTGTGGGTGGGAGTGACATCATGCACTGAGCAGAGTCTAGAGAAGATCAGGTCCAGCGTTTTTCCGTCTTCATGTGTAGGAGACTTAGTAAGTCGTGAAAAGACGAAGGAGCAGATTAGAGATAAAAGGTGAGTGGCAGATGGGGAGAGGCGATGATCAATGGGGATGTTAAAGTCCCTCAGTATGAGGGTGGGGATGTCACAGTATAGAAAATGTGGAAGTCAGGTGGAAAAGTGATCCAAGAACTGATGGGAGAGGCCCGGGGGGAGATACACAACTACCACTCATAGGGAGAAGGGTCAGTAAACTCTGACAGTGTGGACCTAAAAAAAATGGAAGATAAGTGAGGGTATAGGGGGATAACCTGAAAAGTTCATTTGGTTGATAGAGGCGGACCAACACCTCCATCTTGTCTGCGCTCATGTGTGGAGGAATGTGAATTATGTAGGCCACCATATGAAAGAGCAGCAGTGGCAGTGGTGTCTGACTGGTTGATCTAGGTTATGGGAATTTGAAAGGAAAAGTAATAGATGTAGGATAGTTTATAACATGCTGATCATGAATTCCAGAGGGTCCAGTTACAAGAGACAGAAGGTATGCAGGTAATATTAATGAGATTCGCAGGGTTTCTGAGTATAGTAGGGGAGGAGTTCAACTTAGTATTACAAGAAGTGCTGGGATTGGGAGAGATGTTCCCAGTGACTAGGAGAAAGGGGATAAAGAGAGTGAGCAGATGGTTAAGTGATTTGTGAGAGAGTCTCTTATGCTGTATGGTGGTAGTGAATGGATCTGTGCAGTTTAGGATTGTTTAAAGAGCATGAGTGCTGTACATAGGAGAGGATGGAGCGCAAAGAGTTTGCGCAAGGACGGCAGATGTGAGTGAATGCAGCAGCCAGAAAAATAAATTGTACAAATATGTATGGTGAATAATTGTTGCAATCCAAATGTTCTGGAAGTAGGTTTCTTTGAATGTCTTACCTGTCTCCTGCCCTGTCTAACTGTCATATTTAACTGCCAGGCACTGGCATACCATGTGCATAAGTGTCCCCTACATAAATGCTTCCTCAACGCTCTGTCTGAATATATAGGGGGTTTGTTCTTAGATCTATCACTAACTTGACTCAGAGTTTTATTTTAAACTCATCGGTCAACAGGACTTGCTTCCAACATGCATCAGGCTTGTTTTGATGTTCTTTTGCTTTCTTCTGACACTGAATTTTATGGTGAACGCAGGAGAAGTTTTCTTCTGATGACTCTTGCATGAAGGCCTTATTTGTTCAGGTGTCTCTGAAGCAGTAGAACAATGTACCACAGCTCCAGAGTCTGCTAAATCTTTCTCAAGGTCTTTTGCAGTCAAGTGGGGGTTTTGATTTGCTTCTCTAGCAATACTACAAGCAGCTCTCACTGTCATTTTGCTTGGTCTCCCAGACCTTATCTTGACCTCCACTGATCCTGTCAACTGGCATTTCTTATCTTACATTCCAAACTGAGCAAAGGGCAACTTGAAAACACTTTGCTATCTTAATATAATCTTCTCCTGGTTTGTGGGCCTCCACCATTTTCAGAGTGCTAGACAGCTGCTTAGAAGAACCCATGGCTGCTGTTTTTTGGCACATGGTTATAGGAGGCTGGGATTCTATAAAGCTGGGAAATCTGCATCACCTGACCTTTCCTAATGATGATAGTGAACAATCCATAACCCTAACAGGTTAATTAAGATCTGAAACCTTTGTCAAAGTTACCCGAGCACACAAACATTCAAGGGTGTCCAAACGTTTGCATCAGTCCATTTTCCCTTTTGTAATTTTTAAAATGTAAAAGATGAAAAAAAATTATATTTTTTTGCCTAAAATACAAAGGAAATGTGTCATCTTTAACCTTAGGCCTTTTAGAGATCATTTCATCTTCCACTTGCTTAACTGTTCACAATAACAGTCATTTTGACCAGGGGTGCCCAAACTTTTACATGCCACTGTATTGTTGTCGGGGCATTGTTTAGCTATGTGCCTTAAATAAGATTTTCTCAAAAAACGTTTTCTAGGGATTCAGTAAGCAAAGCATTGTGATGTGTGGTACTCAATTGTGCTGACAGGTTCTCTTTAAATATAGACTGAAACATGGGTAACGGAAAATTACTGAAAGCCCCATAAGGCTGTGTGACAGTAGATGTTAGTTTGACGGTTTGGTAAAATGGTGATCAGGTGGGCAAAAATGATGGCAAAATTGCAGTCAAGAATGGCACATGATGACACATTTACCTGTACCAGAGGCCCCATACAGATGACATAATCTTACACACCACACAAGTGGCCTCAGATGATCTGAATACTTTTGAAGAACGGTACGGCATGTTGTTTTTGGAAAACTGCTGAGATGAAATGATTCTACTTCTTTTCTTCAACAAAGAGAAAGGCTTCTACGAGGTGTGTAAGTTCTGAGAAAGGAATATCTACCATCTTTTCACATCAGGAGTTCATTTTCTTGTGATTAAATGGAAGTTTATAGAAGCAGAAGAGATGATTTAGGAAATGAAAGTGTACCTATTACTCAAGATATCTTTTCTGAAAATGCTGTTGTGTCTGCTGTTTGAGAAATAACAAGATTAATGGTCAATATATGACTTGCGTCCTGCATTTTTCAAAAGTTTTCTCACCGGCAGGCTTTATCTGTAGTTTTCAGTTTTCTATGAACCAGTGTGAGAAGATTAGCTACTATGATATCTCCTACACTCAGTACGCAGAAGCAGAGGCGTTCCCGCTCTACTTTGTCTGTTGAGCACGTTCAGAAGTAGCACCATGGAAGAGATTACACAGCGGTACTGAGCTTTGTGGCTGTGAATCCAGATCTGACATAAGCTAAATCGCTCATTCACTTCAGCACGATCTTCCTGTCTTATTTCCCTACGATAGTTTTCTCACTCCACCCCCCCTGTCCTTCTTCCCCTTTTCCTTCACCATAGAGTATAATAGGTGATGATGAACCCTGACAGATCGCTGTGCTGGCGGTTCATAGGACAGATTTTAGCTGTTTGTCAGAGTGTCTGGTGAGTTCAGGAGAGAGAAGAATATGTGGCTCATAAGATGAGAAAGAAGTAGAATTCACTGATAATGTTACGTTTGTTAATCATATTTGCTTCTACTATTCATTCATGAAAAACGTATAAAATTTTGACAATTTGAAACACACAAGGTTTAGGGCTTCACAACAATGAAAGTAGCAAATTGCTCTCACAACTCTGTTATTGGGTATCCCGGGACCAGGGGCTCCTTCCCTGTCCCTAATGCTAGGGGGCACTCTAGCTCGCCCTGTTCCCTGAGTTACTTTTAAAGGTGAAGATGCCAGGGCCACATACCTTGCCTGTTCTCCTGAATCCGCCCTCAGTCTGTACCCTTCCCCCACTCAGGGGAGAAGGGAGTAGTGGTACACCATAGTACACCAACCAGACTAACAGGGTAATATGAACAGGGGTAACAGAAAGTACCAAACATACAAATATACACTCACATATAACAGAGGTATGCACCAGGGAGTGGAGGATGAGGTTAAACCAAAGTAGGAGAAGAAAATTAATCACACTCACAAAACCAAGCAACTGTCATAGATAAATCCACCAACCAACTACTCAAATAACCATCACAGCTATCCTCCTAGCCATGCAGCATAAGCTAGCTCTGACAATGTGTGTCAGTCAGGACCCAGATTATATAGGGGATAGGAGTGGCTAACAGTGGTTAGCTGAGAGCCTTAGCTCCAAGAGCTCCCAACAGAGAGGATTAACCCCTGCACTGCCCAAAGAAATTTACGTCATTTAATAAGAACATGAAGGGCTTCTATTCAGCGCAGGAGTAGGAGAAATCAGATGCTGCTGACTTCTGGCTCCTCTCTGTCACAGTAAACCAGTGACAATTGCCTTCAATTTGGGGTAAATATGTGGCAATAGCACTACTAGGGTTGAGCGACTTTTACTTTTATAGGATCGGGTCGGGTTTCACGAAACTCGACTTTTTCAAAAGTCGGGTCGAGTGAAATCGGCCGATCCTATAAAAAAGTCGGGGTCGGGGTCGGCCGAAACTCGAAACCCAATGCAGTGCATTGGGTTTCCAATGGTTCCCAGGGTCTGAAGGAGAGGAAACTCTCCTTCAGGCCCTGCGATCCATATTTAAGTGTAAAATAAAGAATTAAAATAAAAAATATCGTTATACTCACCCTCTGACGCGCCCTGGTACTAACCGGGAACCTTCCTTCCTTCGAATCAGCTGTGCAGGACTTTGCGGTGACGTCGCGGCTTGTGATTGGTCGCACGGCCGCCCATGTGACCGCTCGCGCGACCAATCACAAGCCGCGACGTCACCGCGTGGGTATATACTCACCCTCGGACGCGCCCTGCTTCTTTCCGGCAGCCTTCCTTCCTAAGAATCAGCGCTTGCAGGACCTTGCGTGACGTCGCGGTGACGTCGCGGCTTGTGATTGGTCGCGCGAGCGGTCACATGGGCGGCCGCGCGACCAATCACAAGCCGCGACGTCACCGCAAAGTCCTGCACAGCTGATTCGAAGGAAGGAAGGTTCCCGGTTAGTACCAGGGCGCGTCAGAGGGTGAGTATAGCAATATTTTTTATTTTAATTCTTTATTTTACACTTAAATCTGAATTCCGATACCGATTCCCGATATCTTAAACATATCGGGAATCGGTATCAGAATTCCGATCCCAGATTCAGAAGATCGCCGACCTCATGGCCATCCCCACACAGGGGTCGGGTCGGGTTTCATGAAACCCGACTTTGCCAAAAGTCGGCGACTTCTGAAAGTGGCCGACCCGTTTCGCTCAACCCTAAGCACTACTCCATAATAATATGTCCATCCTGCCATGCATGGATGCTGTGATTTCTCTGTATGCTTGTCATGCTCTCTGCCCACGACTCTGAGCTACGGACCACAATCATGGGTGGTCAGGCCACCACCTATTTAACCCTTTCCTATGTGATCATACAGAAAATTTACATCGTAGGATGTAGCAGTAGGCTGTTGTACGTGTATATTAAGGTTATTGATAGCTGCCCTGCTGCACTCTCAGGAAGGACCCCAATCTATGCTATCGCAGTGATAACAAAGAGGGCTCCCTTTCCTTTGTTGATGTCAGCAGCAATCGCAAGGACTGACTGGACAATTGTGGGGTCCTGGGGAAATTATGAGGTTAAGTGCAGGAGTTGTGGCACAATCAGAGTTTTTAGAGGCAGCATGTAGCATATCTCAGAAAGCTGTTCCCACCTCCACCACCATTTTCTCTGCCTATTGTCTATTGACAGTAAGCTTCTAATCAGTGCTGGGGGCGGTTGGACCAGGTGGCACGAGGACACCAGTCCAGCAGTGATAATCTCTTGCTGATAAAGCACAACATATTTCATAGCACTTAACAATTTTAGAAAGGACTTGTACAGGCAATAAATAAATTATAGAATAACACATATCTCAACAGATACCAAAAGGAGTGAAGGTCCTGCTTGCAAAAAAACAGCAGCACACAGCCTAATAAGTGACACATCCCAGAAATCTGTGTCTCAGTCTCTAACTCATGGTGTTCTCAGATTACATAGAAAAAAAAACCTACTGACTGACTCCCTTTAATTTTAACATTGAAAAATAACAAGCTAACAGTGGAATTGCTTTTGATGCATTCCTGCATATTAAGAAAATGTAATTACCGTAAGTGCTACCAAATATTTAGCCAAAATGACACCTAAGAAAAACTTGCGTCATAAAAAAATAAACATTTTAAATAGCTACGCAGTCTTAAAAAAATCGTGGGGTAATCCAAAAAATGTTTATATTTTCTTATATTTTCCAAGAACAACATTTCAGTTTATTCCATCGGCACATTCACGTGTCACACGCACATATGCGACCATTATATAACATCACAATGACGGATTATATGTTTTCTAAATGCCACATTCTGGAATTCCTTATGAGGCCGAAAAAAAAAAAAAAAAAGGAAGTGCCGTAACACAGAATAAGTCTTTAATTTGTATGTTGTTATATCTCAACATCATCCAGGAGTGAATAAAAGCCAGATTGTAAAGTAATTATAATCTCTTGAAAGGCGGCCAGCCACACAGACGATCCGTCTTCATTAATCTGTGCGCAGTTCTTCTAACTGAACAAACTTTCTAAAGACGTTTACATGGAAAACTTAAGGACAGCCCCAAAACTTTTATTCTGAAAAAAAAAAAAAAAAAATCATTTTGTCTTTCGGCAGTGGTTGGGCCGCTCTGGATTGCCCATATGTTGCAGGAGCTATGACGGATACGAGCAGCACTTATTCTCATAGCTGTAGTATGAGAACTTGCTGAGCACTTTTTTTTTTTTCCTGAAGTTTGAAATGCTCTTGGCCGAGTTTCACTTTTCCTTGCAGACTTGAGTCGTCTGTGACTGTGGCCCTTCTCCTTTTCTCAGTCAACTTTAAACATGTGCTTTGGTCCCGTCCGCTCTCTCCGGTTGTGTGCAAACTCCCGTGGCCTCAATGGATTGTTTTCGCGCAGCAGTTAAAGAAAGAAAACACACAACGCGCAACCTACTTTGGAAAGTGACTGTAGCACAATAGCTGAAGGTCAATATTACTTTTTTTTTTTTTTCCTTGCTGGACTTTTTTTTTTTTTTGACTTTTAGTCTAATTTTTTTTTTTTTTTCATTCTCTGGAAAACAAAATTATACATTTCCTCTGATTTTAAATGGGTGACGCCATTACAGTTAAGAAAAAGCATCTTCAAAAGCCGATATTTCGGTAAGTTTACTTTTGCCTTACTAGTTTGGGTTATTATTGTTATTGAAACTTTTGTTGTTGTTTATACAGCAAACTTAGGCTCATAATACGGGATGGAAACTAAGGGTTAATTGGAGACTTTTACAGCTGAGATAAGGTTTTCTCTGTTTAAATCCTTGATTTACTTCTGCTCCTATGAGGAGCGTGGCATGAAGATGGTCTCCCAGGGTTTTTTTTTTTTTAATTCGTGGCTCTTTGATCTTGGATGCTTTTGTTGCTAAACTGTGTTTTTGGCATCTGCTGTGTTTTTTAATAATGCGTTTCCAGAAGTGGATGCAGAATGCAGGGTAATACTAAAAGTTTTCAGATGCTCGGCACACATCAGAGAATAGCTCAGCTCCAGTTCTGCATTATATTTATTGTGGCTATTATTATAACGTTTTCTGTCTTTACTGTAGACCTGCTGGGGCGCATACACTTTATGTGACACATTTACCGTATTCTCCTTGTTCGCGGACATATATTTTGCGCAATAACTTAATTTGATTCAGTTTGATCTAGAAGGACATCTGCGCGCCAGGTCTGGCAATATAACTATTATAACTTGATAAATACGCAATATTGCGACTTCTCTGCTGCAGCCATTTTCATATATATATATATATATATATATATATATAAATTTCTGAGATGTCCTAAGTCAGCATCAAAGGATTGCACCGGTTTTGTTATAGATGGATTGATGGATTGATGGTGTCCTTATTAATTTCTACACATATAGATCAGGTCACATCTCAAATCCATAATTCATTTGCGAATATATGATTAAATTAATATGCACAAAATCAATTCAGCTTTCCCTTATATAATGCAGCTTTTTCGTTTACATGTTTTTCCTATGAAACCATGCAGCTTTATTACAAATGTTTGGTATTTGGGGTGTGGATGTCGCATACGGTATTAGCTGTAATTGGACGTCTCATGTTAGTGAAAAGGGAAGTACAGAACTAGGTCATAATTTTAGGATTTGAAAACATCCTTTATGTGGTTCAAACAAACATATTTGCAAAAATATTAATCTAGCACTAGATGGTTGTTGATTGATTTTTAGATACAAATTATTGCAATTTTTTGTTTTGTTAAAATGTCATGGAGAAAGCTGGATTTCAAAACCTAATATTATATCTTGTCCAAGTCTAGATTTTCAAGATTGAGCTGAAATATGAAGTACGTAGTTGCCATAAGTGACATTTTGTCAATGTGACTGCAATATTAGTGGCTGCTCCAGTTATTGGGTGGTCGTAAGAAAGTTAAGTAAACTTTCTTGAAAGTGTAAAGAACCTCAATGAAAAAAGCAAACCTTACATTTTATCTGAAAGGTTCCAAACACTTTGGAGTAATTTCTTAAAAGTGTATTCCAGGACTTTTGAATACTTGTTTTACTGCAACTTTTAGTCACCTGTTAGTTCCCTGTCAATCCAGTGCTACTGCTTCGGTGGTCCCTATTGGTCTATGTTTACTTTGCGCAACATTTGCAGTCCATACAGCTATATGACCGATAAAGCCAATCACAGCCTCAGCAGTAATGCCTGCCTGTAAGGCAAAAGACTTAAGGTACCGTCACACATAACGATATCGTTAACGATATCGTTGCTTTTTGTGACGTAGCAACGATATCGTTAACAAAATCGTTGTGTGTGACAGCGACCAACGATCAGACCCGTGCTGGGAGATCGTTGGTCGCTGCATGGTCGCAGAGCCGCGCTTAGTAACCCGATGTTTACCCTGTTTACCGTTGTAAATGTAAAAAAACAAACACTACATACTTACATTCCCGGTGTCTGGTCATGTCCCTCGCCTTCAGCTTCCCGCACTGACTGGTGAGCGCCTGCCAGCCGTAAAGCACAGCACAGCGGTGACGTCACCTCTGTACTTTACGGCCGGCGCTCAGTCAGTGCGGGAAGCTGAAGGCGAGGGACATGACCAGACACCGGGAATGTAAGTATGTAGTGTTTGTTTTTTTACATTTACGACGGTAAACAGGGTAAACATCGGGTTACTAAGCGCAGCCCTGCGCTTAGTAACCCGATGTTTACCCTGGTTACCCGGGGACTTCGGGATCGTTGGTCGCTGGAGAGCTGTCTGTGTGACAACTCTCTAGCAACCAAACAGCGACGCTGCAGCGATCGACATCGTTGTCGGTATCGCTGCAGCGTCGCTTTAGTGTGACGGTACCTTTACATGGGGGCATCACCGGCTGCCGCAGTCATGTGGATGTATAGCATGTGATCACTGTAGCAAAGTAAATAAAGTTTATCCAGAACCACTGGAGTGATGGAGGATTTAACAGGTGAGTAATACCATAGTTACATTTTTATTTTTTCACATTCCCTGCTGTTACAAAATCTTTTTCAGGACTAACAGCATACAAGCTGGAAACACGTAGACCTGTGCTCCCAGTTTCTCTGGCCCCCATTTTCCTCTTCCTCTTTTTGTGCTATATAACTTCTTATTATTCTTTGTTTTAATGTCACAATAAAAGTCATGCTTTAAAAATGCTAATTCACACTCACACATCGCTGTCCCCAATGGGGCTCACAATCTAAATTCCCTATCAGTATGTCTTTGGGATGTGGGAGGAAACCGGAGAACCCGGAGGAAACCCACGTAAGCACGGAGAGAACATACAAACTCTTTGCAGATGTTGTCCAGGGTGGGGCTTGAACCCAGGACTCCAGCGCTGCAATGCTATCCACTGAGCCACCGTGCTGCCCCTTCTCTTTACAGCTGTTGTTGCCCAGAAGCTGGTCTGGAGTCTCTGTGCACCGCACCCTTATTGAGGCAGTTTCTACAATTATGATTGGTGAGCTGATATATTTTTCCCTTTTCCCTTTCCTTGATCTGTTTTTTTTCACATCCTTCTGCTCCCGCTCTTTGAAAATTCTTAGTCAAAATTAGATTTTCCCTTCAGGAGAAATGTACAGCCAGCAGCATCTTCCTCTAACAATATCAGCTGTTTGCTTAGGATGGGAGAAACTGTAATCCAAAAAGGGTCTATCTTCATAAGACAAGCTGTGATGACATAGCCTTTATTCTTAATTAAACCAGACATATTTTTCTTTGGTTGGTCAAGAGACATAGGCCATGGTTCATATGAGCCTAAATATTGACTCTTGAATTGATTATTGTGTTGCTCTCCTTGGAGGACAAGGGTGCAGGGTCACCAAACAATCGATGTTTGATGATATGCTTTTTACCTATTGTATAAGTCCATGTCGCTTGTTGACCTTCAAACAGTGAAGGACAAACTATGCAGATTGATTAAATACTCAAACAATGAAAGTTGACCTCATTGCACCTTCGCCCTGACCTGTGGATGATGGCCTTAAGGACAGATGTGGAAATAAAAAGGACCTTTACCCTTCTGCAATGGGACTCTACAGAACAGCAGCCAGGACTTCAACCATAGGGTTCAGATTTGAGGCACTCTACAGGAAGTCAGATTAAGGGACCACAGCTATACAGAAGAGCAGCCTGGACTTCAACCAGAGGGATACAGATTTGAGGCACTCTACAGGAACTCAGATTAAGGGACCACAGCCCTAGCTAGAGGAATGCAGATCTGATCCATTGACCATCACATTCAGAGAAGTCAAGGTGGGACCATCTGGTCACCTGGCCCCATAGAGACATTCGGAGAAGCTAGGCTGAAACCATCTGGTCACCTGGCCCCATGGAGATGTTTGGAGAAGCCAGGTTGGGACCATACAGTCACCTGGACCAATATAAACATTTGGAGAAGCAAGGTTGGGACAATCAGGTCACCTGGCCACATCCCTCAATGGACTGTCAGCTTCCTAAGCTTGTCATTACCTTCTCTCTGTGGGTGCCCGTAAAAGTGGGGTGCCTCTAGTGAGTTAATTGGCACTGCAAGCCCCAAAGTCACAGCTGCTCTAATCCCGGTGAGCCGACGGAAGGGTGACAATCTGTAATTTGCACCATCTTATGTACTTGCTGGGACTGTTCTATATGTAATTGTCTGTTAGTGGTTCAAGAAAGAATTGCCACACTATTTTACCCTCACCCTGTGTTGTATGAGTAGTGTTCCGCCCATGGGAAAGAAGAGCGGGCATTCAGTGGGATGAGCCCTGGTCCATGTGGTCTTTCTAAAGGCAGCCAGGCCTCTGGACGAGAGCAGCCACTGACCCTTGTGTCTCCACACAAACCCTTTAATTGGTCCTAAGTGACTTATTAAATATTATGATCTATCAAACAGAAGGTCCTATCATTATCTGAAGAAGTTTGAAAGTTGGTAACCCTAAAGGAACTGGAAGGGTGAAGGACTATAGTTTTCTATTCAAAGTGAACAGATGTCAATTAGAAATAATGGACACAGCAAAAACCTCCAAATTCTCTCATGGATCAGGCATGGCCACCTAGTCATTTAAAATGAGAAACTAGACCATCTTGATCTTGCTAATTGTTGAGGTTTCTCATTGCTGGTTAACCCCCACTGACCTGACTATGAAAAGTTTTATGAGCATTTCATCCAAATATGCCTTTAACCTTAAGAGTATTTAAAGTTGCAGTACAGCCAATTCCACTTTTATTTTAAACTAAACAGTTCATGGACTTGTAATGGCTTTTCTGGCGTAGATGATATGCGTTTCTCAGAGGCTTAGAAAATAAGTTCTTCCAAGGTCACCAATAAGGTAACTGTTTATACTGAACTACCATGAAAAGTCTTTATATATAATCATAATGTACAGTGAGAACAGACTACAAAAATTGTCATCGTCCTCTGAACTACATGGTTCACATTCATTTTTCTTCTGCCTTTGCTGTAATCATTGGTATGACAAAAAAAGTAAAAATCTTTTTACACAAACAAAAGGACGACTATCCAGTAGTCCATGACTATATAGATCAGCACTCGATAAAACCCCTGAGGATGATTTTTGCGGGAGTTGAGCCACCACCGGGCTCTTGGCTCCTCCACGAACAAATTAAAAGCTACCTCATCAAATTATCCAAACAGACTGACATCTACAGACCACTTACTCCCTTTGAGTCTACGTGCCTGGGTGGGGATCCTCCAACACACACGGTATCATTATTATACAAAATGTTTCAGGGACACCAAATAACCCCAGATAACTCCACTGTATTCTTTTCAAAATGGGAGAATGAACTATGTAAACAACTATCTCCGGAGGATCGCCATAAAAGCCTCCTCTTCACCTTCAGGTCCTCTCTTTGCTCAGACTACCAGGATAGAAGCTGTAGACTTTTGTCTAGGTGGTACAGGTGTCCATCAAGTGTCCATATTATCTACCCCACCACCCCGGATACTTGCTGGAGGTGCTGGGAGGTTGAGGGGACATATTCACATGTCTGGTGGTCCTGTCCACCTATACATGATTTTTGGGTAGACATCTTTGAACTTCACAATAAACTATCCTTCCACAAAATCCAACCTACAATGGAATTAGCCTTATTATCCATTTGTGACCTCTCCATTTCCAAATTTAAGAAAGGCCTGTTGAGACACTTCCTAACGGCAGCTCGTAACCTGATTCCCCTCTACTGGAAGCAATCTAAATCCCCTTTGCGCTCTGATTTCATAATGGAACTCAATCACATCTTTAGAATGGAGCAATTGATTGGTTAAGACACTGGAACCTCGGATGGGGTGTTTGGGGTTTGGTCTCCTTGGATTGCCTTCAGGGAAACTGATGAGCTAAATAACTGGTTACACTAAATAACTAGCCCAGTTCACCAGAGACCCACACTCACCATTTACCCTGACAATGGGACTAATATTATACCATCATGAAAAACCACAGACTCCAGTTCACTTGGACCAGAAACCGGATTCTTATTCCCATCCAACTACACCCTCATCCTCTCCAGCCCTATCCCTTCCCCCCCCCTTTTTTTTTCTTTTTTTCTTCCTCTCTCTTCCTCTCCTCATATCATCTTCTTTCTTCTGACTACTCGTCTTCTTCTCCTTTCATAACCTAGGCCATCCATAGAATCTCCTCTAGGAGTCTAGTACTATGGAGAGCCTAGTCTCCACTACTCCCATTTAATAAATTAATACTATCTCTGTAACCCATAAATGTGGAGTAGCGGGAGCTGGGGGATTGTAATGTCTACAAACCTATATTACAATCATTAATAAATCCTTAACGCACTAAATGTATTATGTCCATGTTCATAGGACTAGATCTATAATAACTAGCTTGCAATACCCCGACATCCTTTTCTTTTCTTTTTTTTTATTTTCTTTATACTCTCCTTGTTGAGACAGTTACATTTGTATTACAATATTTCAAGAGCGACAAATATTAGATATACATTGTGATTTGAATAATGATTATCTTACATTTCTGTATGCGTTTATAAATGCAAATTACTACTGGGATTTTCATATTTTTTTCATAAACAACTCAATAAACCTGATTTACAAAAACAAAGTAAAAAACATTTGTTGGCCATTATAGGGATTACCGGTATATTTTTTTTTGGGAAAGTTCTCTTTTATGGCATTCTTAAAGGGAACCTGTCACCCCGAAAATCGCGGGTGAGGTAAGCCCACCGGCATCAGGGGCTTATCTGCAGCATTCTGTAATGCTGTAGATAAGCCCCCGATGTTACCTGAAAGAGGAGAAAAAGACGTTAGATTATACTCACCCAGGGGCGGTCCCGCTGCTGGTCCGGTCGGATGGGTGTCTCCGGTCCACTGCGGCGCCTCCCATCTTCATTACAAGACGTCCTCTTCTGATCTTCAGCCACGGCTCCGGCGCAGGTGTACTTTGCTCTGCCCTGTTGAGGGCAGACAAAGTACTGCAGTGCGCAGGCGCCGGGCCTCAGACCTTTCCGGCGCCTGCGCACTGCAGTACTATCCTCTGCCCTCAAGAGGGCAGAGCAAAGTACACCTGTGCCGGAGCCGTGGCTGAAGATCAGAAGAGGACGTCTTGTAATGAAGATGGGAGGCGCCGCAGTGGACCGGAGACGCCCATCCGACCGGACCAGCAGCGGGACCGCCCCTGGGTGAGTATAATCTAACGTCTTTTTCTCCTTTTTCATGTAACATCGGGGGCTTATCTACAGCATTACAGAATGCTGTAGATAAGCCCCTGATGCCGGTGGGCTTACCTCACCCCCGATTTTCTGGGTGACAGGTTCCCTTTAAGTATTAGGCTATGCTCCCACTATTAGTTTTTGATGGTGAGTATTTTTGCTGTTGTCAAAAAACACAGTGCCTACAGTTCCAGCAACGTGGATGGGATTTATAGAAATCTCATGTCCACTATGCTTTATCTTACTCAGGGTAACTGACCTGCGGTGCGTGTTTCAAATCCGTAACATGTCAATTTCTATTTCGGTATTCTGAGTTTTATGTGCAGACTTTATCCATAAAATTTAATTACATGCGAAAAAGCCACAGGTAAAAAAAGCACACGTGTGTTTTTAGTACGTTTCTGTAGTGGAAAGAAAATAAATACTAATGTAATCTGCACATGAAGTTTTGTCCAAGCCAAATACCAGGAAGAATCAAAAACAAAGCAGCTTTGTTTAAAACATAACATACCAACAAGAGAAAAAAAAATGCAGCGTCAAAAACGTGATAAAAACACATGTAAAAAATGCGCTAAAAAATGCAATGAAATATTACAAGTACCCTAATTTACTTAATAAGTGCAGAAATGGTGAACAAAATCTGCAACATCAAAAACTCACCAAATACTCATTGAGAGAACGTAGCCAAAAATTGCATTAGATCCAGAAAATCTGCAGATTAAAACGCACATACGTATTTAGTGTGTTTCCGCAATTTTAACACACTAAAAACTCATGTAATTCGCACATGAAGTTTTGTTAAAGCCAAATACCAAGAAATATCAAAAACAAAACACCTTTATGTAAAACGTGACACACCAGTAAGACAAAAAGCTCAGCATCAAAAATGCGCTAAAAACTTGTGTAAAAAAATAAACTGAAAAAAATGAAAGTGATCTACTTTACTTAAAGGGAACCTGTCCCCCCCCCAGGCGTTTGTAACTAAAAGAGCCACCTTGTACAGTACTAATGCTGCATTTGGACAAGGTGGCCCTTTTAGTTATGATGCCTGCACACGCTGAAATAAACACTTATAAAATGTGCTCCCTCATACCCTGAAATCGCCAGGGAGGCAGGACTTTCCTTCCTAATCAGATGAAGCACAGCCGTCATTCATACCCCCTTGGCGCCGCCTCCTCAGCGTTGTTTGTTCATACTGCGGGGCTGGGATTCATGGGCATGCGCAGTGCATATCTTCGCCTCTCACTCATCTCCCTCTGCCTTCTTCAGACTGTGCGGCGTCAGCTGATTCCTAATAGCAGTGGCATGCGGAATCATATTGGCAGGTGAGTTTTAGCATTTACTGAACCTAGCAAAAATGCCACGCAAAAAACAAGTGTGGGATTGCACTTTTTTTTTGCAATTTCACCGCACTTGGAATTTTCTTCCCCTTTTTGAGCACACGACATGCTAAAACCAATGATATCCTTCAAAAGTACAACTGGTCCCGCAAAAAATAAGGTCTCACATGGCCATATTAATGGAAAAATAAAAAAGTTATGGCCTTGGAAAGCAGGGGAGCGAAAAACGAAAACGCAAAACCGAAAAAAGCTCTGGTCATGAAAGATGCAGAAAATCCACGGCAACAAAAACTCATCAAAAGCTCATTGTGGGAATGTAGCCTAGGAATTGAGGGAGTCTTTCAGTCATTAAGTTACAAAATGTGTCTCTTTTTGGCTACATTCACACACCCGTATTTTCGGTCTGTATTTCAGATGAGCTTTGCCCATTCAAGTTTATAGGTGCATGAAAAAAAAAAAGAACCCGCATAGGTACATCCAATGATGCCTCCCCTTGTTTGCTGAAGACTCTGACGATGAGCCTGCAACTTTTCCAACACATGCCAGCTCATTTCACCAGCTGACATGTGCCCCTAACAGCCGCAGGTGGAATCGCGATCCACCTTCGGCTGTTAACATGTTAAATGCCGCTGTCATTCTCTGACAGTGGCATTTTACCTGCCTGTGTTGGAAGTGTGTCACAAACCACACCCATTGGCGCCCATGTCACATGACCGCGGGTTGCTCATTGGTTGGCATGACAACCTGGAGTCTGCAGGAGACCCCTGTGGTTGCCAGTGGCCAGCGCTCATAGCTGATAAGCATTTGAAGCTGAAGCCCTGTTATGTGGAGCACAATCGATCAGAAGATTGCAGCTTATAGTCTCCCATGGAGACTATTGAAGCAAGATAAAAAGTTTTTAAAAATATAAAAAAAAAAAAAAAGTGAAAGTTTAAATCACCCCCCATTCAAAAAAATACAAAATAAAATACACATATTTAGTATTGCTGCATTTAGAAATGCCCAATTCATCAAGATATAAAAAGAATTTATCTGTAAACGGCGTAACGATAAAAAAAATCAATAAAAAATGAAAATGCATTAAAATGTAATAACAGGAGATCAAAATATATCTACACCAAAATGATAGCAATAAAAACATCAGCTCAACATGCAAAAAATTAGCCCTCACCCAGCCCCAGATAAAAAATGGAGATGCTATGTGTCTCGGAAGATGCCGACCTTTTTTTTTTTTTTACAAACTTTGGAATTTTTTCTCACCACTTAAATAAAAAATAACCTACAAATATTTGGTATCTGTGAACTAGTAATGACCTGGAAAATCATATTGACAGGTCAGTTTTATAATTTGGTGAATATTAGAGATGGGCGAACCTGAACAGTAAAGTTCGGCAAAGAAGAAACAATGAGCCAGCTCACCCACAGCGACATACGGCTTGCTGAAGCACAAAACTTGTGCGGTCACATGTGCAGCACTGATGAGAAAAAGGACATGTGTTCCAGCTTCTTTGAATCCAAAAATGTATTAGAAATTACTTCTTAAAGCAACCATGGCAATGTTCACATAGCAAGATATAGTTACGCGTTTCAAACGACCAAGGCTTCCTTAATCAAACCGGAGCTGGAACACATCTCCTATTACTCAACAGTAAAGTTCGGCGTCTGTACGGAACACCTACTGTTCAGGCATGGACACTGAACACGGACTTCACAAGGAAGTTTGTGTTGCTGTTCAGGTTCGGAACCCCGAACACAGGAAGTTTATCGCGCTGTCATGTGCATGACAGCCCAGCAAACACCTCTTCTGATCGGCAGTAAAATCATCACCGCCGATTATTATTATTATTATTATACATTTTTATAGCGCCATTTATTCCATGGCGCTTTACATGTGAATACGGGGCAAATATAGACAAATACATTAAACATGAGCAGATAACAAGGCACACGAGTACATAAGGAGGGAGGACCCTGCCCGCGAGGGCTCACAGTCTGCAGGGGGTGGGTGAGGATACACTAGGAGAGGGAAGAGCTGGCTGTACGATCAGACAGCCGCAGTTCCCACACTGTCAAATGACAGCGTGAACCCACAGCAATGATCGGAGGCGTAAAGTTCACCTCCAGTCATTGGTGTCGGCTGATGGGACTACTGCTCCCATCAGCTGCTGCTAATAACAGTTAGAGCAGGAGCGGCTGATGAGAGTATTTTTTTTATGACTTATTCCCTTTACGTTTTGCAAACTTTTTTTTTCTGTTTGTGTTTAGTATAAATTTTTTTCTCTGTCCCAATGTGAATATTATAAATCAATATATACTCTATTTATGGCATTCAGTACACAAGCATTGTGCTCGGCTGCTAGAACTGCTAAGTTAGTTTATAAAACGATGAGTGATCCAAATTATTAATAGTATTGTACATTCACCAAGTTATACATTCAATGTGGCCTTTATCTAAACACATCTCTTCACACGCCATCACTAATAGTTGTCGTCTAGGTTACAGTTTGACTTGTAGAACCTTGCCAGATACACAAGCTTTATGTGGGCTGGAGAGATCTATATTACTGCTCAGCTTCAATCGACAAATGGTCACGTCACACCCGTGAGATTTCTTTGTTTGTTATTTTGAATGACCCATTATGTATGGATGATGAATGTGAGACACATCTGTTCTTACAAATGATTATTTATATGTAGAAAGATGCTACAATGCTCACAACATGGAATCTCCGAAAGCCCCATTAACATTAAAGTATTTATCTGCTACTTAAGTGCCTTTGTCTTAATGGCATTGCCGAGCTGAGATCTGCATTCTGCTGATCTTTGACACTCTCATTTAAAGGGGTTGCCCACTAAATGGATTAAAGCCGGCATTGTGGAAAAGAGGGGCTCACTTGTCAATTAACCAGGGCCCTTATGCTCAAAAGTGTCCCCAGCCTTCACAAGCCAGAAACTGCTCTGATAACGACAGCCATGCGTTATCACAGCAGTGTCGGCTGGGTTCACATTGCGTTAACAGCAGCCCGTTCAGCACATACGTTAACGGGCTGCTGTTAACGCAAGTGCCGGTATGGCAACGCGCTAGTGCAGATAGAGCATCTGCTAGCTCTATCTGCGCTAGCGGTGATGGACCATGCAGCATGCTTCTCGGGGTCCATCACTCAATGACGGCACATCGTTAGCGCACGCCCATTGTGGAAGTGCGTTAGCGATGCGTCCGACATTGGATTCAATGGCGGCGTTAACAGACTACGTTACACCGCGTTATGCCGTGGTGTAACGTAGTCCATCTAACGGACGGGCTCAACGCAATGTGAACCCAGCCTAAGAGATTGGAAGTGAATAAGGACCATTGTAGACATCATGGTCATAGACCCAAAAGTCTTTGATCATAGAGGTGTTTGAAGTAACTAAAGAGGGGGAGGAATCCTGCTATGTCCTTTACTGTGTGCGTAACATGCAGTGTGTGTATAAGATGCAGTACATGTGTACATTGAGTTTATGTGTGAAACATGTAATGTTTATCGCATGCAGTGTGTGTGTATAACATGCCTTGTGTGTATAACATGCAGTGTGCATTGTAGGGATTCAAGCTCTCAGATAGGCAATAGGTAGCGTTCACACAGGCAATGCGCCTTTGTTCAAAAGTGCAGTTTTATTGCTTTCATTAAACTCCAAGAGACTCAAACCAAAAGCAGGTTCTTCTGCGCACAAAGGTATAACGACAAGCAAACAGTGAATTCAGCATGCATATATATGTCAATGCAGGCTCACCAGAACAGATTACAGTCCTTTCTCCCCGAGCAAATTTTACACAGAGAAGAGGTATGGTTCTACCAGTCTTGGTCTTCCCTTCAACCCTAGTTCCAGCAGCTTCCATTGCCAAACTGAAGTGTTCAACTCCATGCACAGTACACACTGAAGAGGCTGCAGCTTCCACATATTACTCTTTAGCTTCAACACACAGACTGCTTAACTTTCCTAGCTGGGTGGATGACAAACTCACATTTAGTGGCCAGTGTCAGGCAGCTGCTACAAAGGCAAATAAAATAATGGGATGCATTAAAAGAGGCATAGATGCACATGAGGAGAACATAATTTTATCTCTATACAAGTCACTAGTTCGAGCACACTTAGAATACTGTGCACAGTTCTGGTCTCCGGTGTATAAGAAAGACATAGCTGAACTAGAGCGGGTGCAGAGAAGAGCGACCAAGGTTATTAGAGGACTGAGGGGTCTGCAATACCAAGATAGGTCATTACACTTGGGGCTATTTAATTTGGAAAAACGAAGGCTAAGGGGTGATCTTATTTTAATGTATAAATATATGAGGGGACAGTACAAAGACCTTTCTGATGAACTTTTTAATCATAGACCTGAGACAGGGACAAGGGGGCATCCTCTACGTCTGGAGGACAGAAGGTTTAAGCATAATAACAGACGCGGATTCTTTACTGTAAGAGCAGTGAGACTATGGAACTCTCTGCCGTATGATGTTGTAATGAGTGATTTGTTACTTAAATTTAAGAGGGGACTGGATGCCTTTCTGGAAAAGTATAATGTTGCAGGGTATATACACTAGATTCCTTGATAGGGCGTTGATCCAGGGAACTAGTCTGATTGCCGTATGTGGAGTTGGGAAGGAATTATTTTCCCCAATGTGGAGCTTACTCTTTACCACATGGGTTTTTTTTGCCTTCCTCTGGATCAACATGTTAGGGCATGTTAGGTTAGGCCATGGGTTGTACTAGATGGACTTAAAGTCTTCCTTCAACCTTAATAACTATGTTACTATGTTACTATAATCCATGCAGTCTCCATTTAGAGATAAATCATGGCATGTTGCTTCCAGCTACAGCTAACATTTTTTCTGGTCACTCATCAGCTTCAACACTCTCCACTGAGCTTAACATCCATCACTGACACAAGGTTATCCTATTTCCTGGTTCTTAGACAACACTAGCCAGGTGTATGTAATCAGAACCTGTAGAGCTACGATTTAACTCTAACCTACCTGACTTTGCTATGGTAGGTAGCATCTAATGTGTGTGAAGTATGCTGTGCGTGTTTAACACGAAGTATGTGTCTAACATACAGCATGTGTAACATCTTTTTTATAGAATTCAGCAGCGCAGGTAAACGTGAGTAGGTGTAAACATGTTGGCAATCACAAAAAAAATGAATGAGCTAAATGCTAGTTTATTGATTGATTGGAGAAGTTATGCTGAAACAAAAATCATTTTTCTCAGAAGCACATCAGCGAATGTACACAAAATATATATTACTGATATGATGTCAAAAGACATGGATATACAGTGGGGGAAATAAGTATTTGATCTCTTGCTGATTTTTGTAAGTTTTCCCACTGACAAAGACATGAACAGTCTATAATTTAAAGGGTTGGCTTTTAAGAGTTTGGCTGGATTTACAAACCCTTCCAGATCTCACCTAATGGCAGTCAGTATGGGGGGAGTTTGAGGGCTGCCAGCACTGTTAGATTAGATCTGGAAGTGTTTGCACTGATACATAACTCTGCAGCTACTGTGTAGAGATACAGCAGAGATGAGTCATGTATCATTACAAATACTTCCAGATCTCACCTCACAGTGCTGTCAGTTCTCACACTCCCCCCACACTGACTGCTGTGAGATGAGATCTCTACAATCTAATAATTTGCTGTTAGATGTTTCACAATATAGTTGACTCACAAAATTGTTTCCTCAACTGGAGGTTTTCACTGGATAGAATTACCTAATAAATTATGATGCTAACTCAACTCTCACTTTACATTTCTGTACAAGTACAGATTGGGCCATACAACATCATGTGTGCGCCGGTTAATGATCGTTTAGAGGCAAATTTGGATAACTGCGCTGAACAATATAGGCCTGTCCCTTTCCTCCTTGCCCAGAAGTATATGGGGAGGGAAACTTTGTTGCATTGGATCGCAAACCTTCCCTAGAACCTTAACCCTGCTGTTCTGTTGGTCAAAAATGACCGACTTTGAACTTCAATATTCTTTAAAATATTCAAGATGCGGCTCTGAAACCCGTGGCCGGCCGACCGACCCATCCTCATTTAAGTCAATCAACCACAAGTTTCAGAACCGCATCTTGAACACCTCAAAAAATACCAAAGTTCAAAATAGGTCTCCCCAGACCGAACAGAACAGCAGGGTTAAAGGGACTCTGTCACCTGAATTTGGAGGGAACAATCTTCAGCCATGGAGGCGGGGCTTTCTGTGTTTGATCCACCCTTTTCTTACCCGCTGGCTGCAAGCTGGCTGCAATATTGGATTGAAGTTCATTCTCTGTCCTCCATAGTACACGCCTGCGCAAGGCAAGATTACCTTGTGCAGGCATGTACTATGGAGGACAGAGAATGAACTTCAATCCAATATTGCAGCCAGCATGCAGCCAGCGGGTAAGGAAAGGGTGGATCAAACACAGAAAGCCCCGCCTCCATGGCTGAAGATTGTTCCCTCCAAATTCAGGTGACAGTGTCCCTTTAATAAGGGGGCGTTTTAGAGTAGGATACACTGAATTCATTAAGAGGTCGCTTAATGAATTTGGTACATTTAATCATTCATGTGCCCCTCCCAGCAATGCTACTCCATCCAGTGACATTTCTGGCTGGCAGCACTATTGATGAATTTGATGCATTACGAATGTGATGCCTCGGTTATGTCCCATTTGTTGGAGCTGCCCAAAACTTGCATGAAAACTCCAATATTCACATAAATTTTGAGCAACTCCGTGTTGCGCAAAACATTTATTGCTTTTCATAGCGTTAAACACTTTGATAAATCTGGGTCTTATACCTTACTAATATTTCCAGGCCTGTATAAAAATACTGTGTGTGAAAATCTTCTTTAAGGATGTGAGGCATTGCTGAGAAGGAAAGCCGATTAATATAGCAGCCACGCAAACATCTGGGTTTCATATAAATGGAAGCAACAAATCCGATTGCACGAAGATCTCCTTCCTTGATGAACTTCAAATGCTTGAATGAAATCCACACGTTCCAGTTACTACTCCAAGTGTTTTTTCAAATTAAGAAACATAGTTAATCTTTGGGGATCTAAGAGGGTTTATTTCTCAGTACGTGCCTTACCCTATCCCAAGAAATGAACTGTTCTTTTTACACATAAGCACATCGTGCATGACCTGATGTTGATTTCTATGAAACAATTTTAAGTAGGACAGTTCTATGAGGATATAAGGCTTACTGACATACAAAGTAGAAACACGCAATGAGATTGGTGAGAGATTTTTAGTATTAAAACTCCTTAATGACCGCCAATACGTCTTTTAACTGACCTGAGATGCAAGAGAATATCCTCCCCATACAGGTGACAATCCAGTAGCTGTCGGCTGTACAATATAGCTGACAACTTGCTGCATCAGCCACGATCACTGTTTGCCCCATCCAAATCTGTTTAACCCCTTAGATGCGCTGTCAATAGTGACTACATCATATAAATGGTTAACAGAGTGTGGGGGCTTCCTCTTTATCCAAATTGGTGCCCTCAGATCATGATTGTGTGGTCCTGGTGTTTGCCATGACAATTCATGACCAAATAGCGGCCTTAGAGTCTGATTGCTGTAGTAATCTGTTCACAAGTTAGAGACATTTAGGTGGTAAAAATACACATTTTCATTTCTGTCATACCACTTTGCATTAATTCCTGTAAAGCACCTGAAGGGTTAATAAACTACCTGACTGCAGTTTTCATTATGTCAGGAGGTACTGTTTTTAAAATGGTATCACGTTTGGGGGTTTCCCAATATATGAGACCCCTAAAGTCACTTCAAACATGGATATGTCCCTAAAAAAATAAATTTTGTAAATTTCCTTGAAAAAAAAATGAAAAATTGCTGCTACATTTTTAAACCTCCTAAAATGCTAACAAAATAAAATAACATTTTACAAATGGTCCTGATGTAAAGCCGACATGTGGGAAATGTTATTTGTTAATGGTTTGCTGTGGTATGACCATCTGGATTACAGGGATAATCATTCAAATTTAGAAAATTGCAAATTTTTTAACATTTTTCTCAAATTTTTTAAATTTTTTATAAATAAACACAAAACATATTGACCTAAATTTACCATTATCATAAAGTATAATGTGTCATTAAAAACAATCTCAAAATCACTGGGATTTGTTGAAGGATTGCAGAGTTATTACCACATAAAGTGACACTGGTCAGATTTCAAAAATTTGGCTCCGTCACTAAGGGGTTAAACCCTTTCTGGTACAACCATTTTCATTGTTTTTACTTTTGCTGAATGAAATAAGTAATTGATCACCTTCCAACCAGCAAGAATTCTTGAACTCACAGACCTGTTAGTTTTTCTTTAAGAAATTCTCCTTCTTTCCACTCATTATCTGTATTAATTGCACCTTTTTGAACTCATTGCTGGTATAAAAGACACCTGTCCATGCACTCAATCAATCACACTACAGCCTCTCCACCATGGCCAAGACCAAAGAACTGTCTAAGGACACCCGGGTACAAAATTGTAGACCTGCACAAGGCTGCGATGTGCTACAGGACAATAGGCAAGCAGCTTGGTGACAAGGCAGCCACTGTTAACACAATTGTTAGAAAATGGAAGAAACACAAGATGACTGTCAATCTTCCTCAGTTTGGGGCTCCATGCAAGAACTCACCTTGTGGAACAAGGATGATTCTGAGAAAGGTCAGGAATCAGCCCAGAACTACACAGAAGGACCTGGTCAATGACCTGAAGAAAGCTGGGACCACAGTCTCAAACATTACTGTTAGAAACCTACTACGCTGTCATGAATTAAAATCCTGCAGGGCACGCAAAGTTCGCTAATGACCATCTGGATGATCCAGATGAGGCATGGGAGAAGGTTATGTGGTCAGATGAGACCAAAATAGAACTTTTTGGTATTAACTCCACTTGTCGTGTTTGGAGAAAGAAGAAGTACAACTTCACTAACACCATTCCAACTGTGAAGCATGGCGGGAGAAACTTCATACTTTGGGGGTGCTTTTCTGCAATGAGGACAGGACGACTGCAAGGTATTGAAGGGAGAATGGATGCCTTCATATATCGCAATATTTTGGCCAACTACTTCCTTTCCTCAGTAAGGGTATTGAAGATGGGTTGAAATACAGAGCCAGCATTTCAAGGACCTGGAGTGGCCTAGCTAGTCTCCAGTCCTGAACCCAATAGAAAATATTTAAATTTTGCAATGTTGCAAAGCAACTGCAGACTTGTGAGTCCTCGCAGTGTGCAGTGTGCACCCTGTCAGGATTCTCAGACTCCTAGAGCGAGCTAGCGCATGAATACAAGTATGCGATTTGCACATACTTATGGTCACTTGCTGACTAGACTTGTGCTGTATGGCTCATACAAGTGAATTGAATGAGGTGAGACATGTTTGCTTGAAATGTAGTCAGAAGTATACAAATCACATACTTGCAGTCACACGACCACATCGCAGCGTGCACTGTGAGAATTCACAAGTCTGCAGTTCCATAGAGTGACTGCAGACTTGAGCCTCAAGTCTGGATAACCCCTCTAACTCCCTTTATTTGTAAGGTAATTATAGGGGTCTACTGCTAGAATGATGTCCAGTTCCTTTATGTTCAATAAATTCATCATTTGCGTTTCTTGCCCCTGAGCCCACCTTAAAGAGGATTGAACTGGATGGCTGAACTGGATGGACAAATGTCTTTTTTCGGCCTTACTAACTATGTTACTATGGAAATGGGGAGATGGAGTCCCGATGTCCAAACATATTTTCAGGGGGCAGTGTCAGACTGGATCAGCAAGGGTCCACCAGTAGCACTGACTCGGATGACTCGCTGCTCAGCTACATGCAATATTACATTACCCTTATTCACAAACTTATCTGTCTGTCTAAATAATAATATACTAAGTAGTTTGTTGAATGAATGATGAGATGTTGCTTTTGTATGTAGAGAGTGAATCAAAATTTATTGGTCCAACTACCACTCATGTTGAGGGGATAAGTGGCTTACTCCTGCATAGCGGCCCACCGGGGAATTCACCTGTTCTCCTATGTGCCAGTCCGAGCCTGCAGGGAAAAGAGAAACGAGATATAGACATAGTGTGAAAAACACTTGGAGGCAGTGTGGCTTGAAAAATGCGTTTGGATATGCGTACCACACTTATTCTTTTCTTGGATGTGCATCATCAAAAGTTGGCAACTTTGACTAGTGGCATTATAATGTCTGCTAAAATAAAACAAGATATTGGAGTGCGCACTTACAACATCTTATTCCAAGCAGCTTTCCCTTTGTCCCTTGATAGGGGTCCTCCTTTTATTCCCACAGAAAATTGAACTATATATATTTATATACAGTAAGTATTCATAAATAATTCTCCCTCCCCCAGAGTCACCTTTAGGCAGAAACCTATTGTGTCTATGGGTAAATATGGTCTTGAAAGGATGCAGAATTTTAGTATTTTATTTTCTGGATGTTCCTGGCAGAAACAGTAGCTTTTTACTTGTTAACAACGGCTATATAAAAACAAGAAGAAAAACAATATAAAAAGTGGTTCTTTTTACAGTGTTATCAATACATGTTTATCACAAAAAAAACTTCATTTTCCTTAAAAATCCTCCACACAGCAATGCGGACAAATTCAGTGGTTTACAGGATTAAAGAAAATATTATCTTTACTTTTGAGAGCGGTAATTGCAGGAAGATGCAGTGGGGACCTGTTCTGCTATGTAATTTCTGCTCCATCATTAACTTTTATGGGCAGATGTTTAGAGCTGTACTTAACGTAACAAAACAAGCATGCCAATTATAGCAAGATTCACATGGTGCGCTCGATGCTCGCTATACCGAAATCTTGACTTGTTTTTAAGTCGTAGGCACTTATGAATATTGTTTCTTGGCAATCGTATTCATTCATGCAAAACAAAAGTGTAATCTGGCGTAAGAACCCTTAACCATTATTTCACAATGAGTTCACCAGAAGGTTAAGAGATGTAAATGTTATTGGGAAATTGATAGTTCTTTTCAAAATTTGCCGTGTGATTGATAAAGTGTTGTTGTTAGAAGCTAGAAATGAGGTTTAGATTTCAGCTTTAGGTCAGGAATTGTAATAATGGAACCCCAGATTATAGTTATGGGTGGAAAATGTATTTATCGCCTCTGACATCTGATCTGTTCTAGTTTGGAGAATTCCATTCCCTTCGCAAACAATGTAAGAACATGTTAGCGTGCAGGTTAAGAAAGATGGAGAAATAATATTAGGAAAAACAAGATTGATGACACAGAATGAAATGGGAGCGTTCTTTATCAACTTCGTCAAACTGAACCAATGCCAGGCTGCCAATGCAAATATGGTCATGGGATGCATCAAAACATTGGTAAGAACATTGGTAAAAAATAAAAAAATAAAGATTATTAAGAACCCATGACGAGACACAGATCTACCCTTTTTACAAATTCCTAGTAGTTCAGGCTTGTAGAATTATCTTTTTAGAGATGAGCGGATCAGGCAAGATTGGAATTCACCTGTTGGTATTAATTTTTCTGGGAATTCGATTTGCAGAGAACTTATCTTCTGCAAATTTTATGCCTCTTATTATACTCTGGGGTCTGTCCAGACCCCTAACCATAATAAACAAAATATGTAAACATTGTGTAAAATCCTTATACTCACCTCAACGCTCACCTCTCCAGCCACTCAAATCTATGGGCGCCATATGGAGCCAACATGTGTTTTCTATGGATACATTGCATTCTGTAACATAGGAAACTGTTAATGATTTTGTAAATTATTAGCAGCTGCTGTAAAAAAATGGATTGCACATAGATGACAAGTGAGAAAAAAAATCGCCCAAGTTTTCTTGATGAGACTTCGTTCTTATTTTGTACTCATGTGAACCTACCCTTACTCTATTAGCAGTGGAAGTACCGTATATACTCGAGTATAAGCCGAGATTTTCAGCCCAAATTTTTGGGCTGAAAGTGCCCCCCTCGGCTTATACTCGAGTCAAGGTAGCGGTGGGGTCGGCGGGTGAGGGGGAGAGGGCGCTGAGGTATACTTACCTAGTCCCAGCGATCCTCGCGCTGTCCCTGCCGTCCCACGGGCTACGGCGCTGCAGCTTCTTCCTCTCTTCAGCGGTCACGTGGGACCGCTCATTAGAGAAATGAATAGGCGGCTCCACCTCCCATAGGGGCGGAGCCGCCTATTCATTTCTCTAATCAGCGGTGCCGGTGACCGCTGATAGAGAAAGAAGCTGCGGCACCGAAGACAGCTGTGACAGGCGGGGACAGCGCGAGGATCGCCAGGACTAGGTGAGTATGTTATATTCACCTGTCCACGTTCCAGCCGCCGGGCGCCGATCCATCTTCCCGGCGTCTATCTGCGCTCTGACTGTTCAGGTCAGAGGGCGCGATGACGCACTAGTGTGCGCGGCGCGCTCTGCCTGATCAGTCAGTGCAGAGAGACGCCGGGACCGGACGCTGGGAGCTGCAATCAGCGAGATGAGTATGGCTTTTTTTTTTTTTTTTATTGCAGCAGCAGCGGCCATGGCACAGACTTATACCGAGCATCTATGGGGCAATATGAACGCAGCAGAGCACAGTATGGGGCAGATATGGGGATATATGAACGCAGCAGAGCACAGTATGGGGCAGATATGGGGATATATGAACGCAGCAGAGCACAGTATGGGGCAGATATGGGGATATATGAACGCAGCAGAGCACAGTATGGGACAGATATGGGGATATATGAACGCAGCAGAGCACAGTATGGGGCAGATATGGGGATATATGAACGCAGCAGAGCACAGTATGGGGCAGATATGGGGATATATGAACGCAGCTACTGATGTCTCAATTAATTTTACTTTTATTGGTATCTATTTTTATTTTTGAAATTCACCGGTAGTTGCTGCATTTCCACCCTAGGCTTATACTCGAGTCAATAAGTTTTCCCAGTTTTTTGTGGCAAAATTAGGGGGGTCGGCTTATACTCGAGTATATACGGTATCTTCATGTGTAAAGCTGTCAGGTTCATTCATTGAATAGACTCTAGATGTCTTTGCTGGAAGTAACAACATCACAAATTATCTCTGATTACTTTACCCCTTCCAGACATAGGAAGTAATAATGCTTACTACATAGGGTCTTCATGTACAGAGCAGTCAATCTTTCAAAATATAAAATTAGTTAGCCCATGCTGTAAACCAGGTTTGGGACAAAGCATTTTAGTTTCCTAGTCAAATGAAGCCAATGGCAACCCCCATCCCAAACAAAAGAATGAGTTAAAGACTAAGGTAACAATACCACTGGCAACCCCCATTCACTCCAATGGGTTAGGTAGCAAGCTCTGAAGACCACTTTAACTAGAGTTCTTACCTTTTTTTTTTACCAAAAAATCCCAGCAAAAGGAAAAAGAGTTGTGTATTTTAGAAGTGAGCCTTAACAGGGGGTGCAATTTCAAAGTTAGATAAAAGAATCGCTCATTGTTTGTGGACCAATTACACAATACCAGGGAGAAATAGCGATATTCATCACTGACATCCTATATTTTAAATGTCAAACCCAAGGTTAGTCATGGAAACTAATATTGCTTAACTATACTGGGGGCCATTTGGTTTCAATTATGGTGTGCAGCATTTGGTGGATACTGTAATGGAAACCATACAGACTACACTATAAATAAAGGGATACGTCTCATGGTGTTTGCGTCCATCATGTGACAGATACATTTTGTAATAAAACTGATAGTGGTTCTTGTGCAGTATTTCTGTATTGATGGTGATTCTGGTGACTTATTTAGTGATGATGGTTCTGGTGATGTATTCCTGTAGAGATGGTTGTTCTGGTGATGTATTCATGTACTACTGAAGGCTCTGGTGATGTATTCATGTACTGTTGGTTCTGCTGATGTATTTCTGTACTGAGAGTGGTTCTAGCTATGCATTTCTGTAATTATCATCACCAAAACCATCACCCGTACATGAATACAACACCAAAGTCTTCATCAATCAATGAATATGACAATAAAATCATCATTAGTAAATAAATGCATCACCAGAAACACTATAAGTACTTGACTATAGCAATAAATTGTGATGTCAGGTCAGCCCTACATATAATTGTTTGTATCACATGAACCTACAACTAACTGTATGGTTTTAACAATAGTAAAGAGATTTTGGGTGTTGTTGTTACCAGCCATTATCAGCCTGCAGACCATACACCATACAGGTACCACAGACAGTACTGATGAGATGCAGGTAGTACCACAAATACACATTTACATCCAGGTACCTTATAGGTGACATCTTCTCTGATTGGAGTCATTCTCTTTTCATCTCCTTCTTGTTCAGACAACATGCTGACTTTTGACATCCACAGCTTGTTGCCGTAGACTTCCATCTTCTCTGGTCTTCTGCAACACAACCCAACATCGTGCCCTAAAAAGAAGAGCGTTATTATAGTGCTCTCTGCATAAACATTTCCATTCATATTGTGCCATATGTAAGCTTCCAATGGTAAATGGCCTCCAGACACTGTCTGCCCTTATGAACTACACCCACTACACTATCTGACTTAATAAGCTATAATCACCACACTGTCAGCTATAACCACCACACCGTCCACCCTTATGAACCATGCCTTACACCATGGCTGTCTCCTCCCCACTGTTTTGCCTTACACTCTCTATATCTCCACACTTTTAACCCACCATGAAAACTTCTTTCCATACTGTGCCTCAATTTTAGGCTTCCCCCTCTCCATATTCATACTGTGCCTCCTCTTCACATGATGCCCTCATACTGTGCTGCTTTCTCAACACTGTGCCCCCTTCTCACAGTCCCACTACACAGTATGATAGTCATCACAGTATACGGTATGGTCACCACAACCCCCAGTATAATGTCCCCAACAGCCCCAATACAGTATGGTCGCCACAGCCCCCCAATAAAATGCCCAAAACAGACCCTGATTTTGAATAGTTATCAATATTCCAACCAGTAGTATTCAGATGGACTAATCCGTTGACGGTTCTTTCCCAAAAAAACACAGTATGCACTAGTATTCTCCGTGTTTCGCATGAGACTGTTCTATTCCACTCTATTAGTGTGTAAAAAAAAAATCAGGTCCCACACGGATCATCCATATGGCATTAGATTTTTGTAATTATTAACATAGGAAGCTGAAATTGGTCTTGTAAATTTTATTAACCGCTGATGTATAAAAAAGTATGTTGCATGAAACAAATACAAATGGAAATAGTGATGAAAAAATACTCATTTTTTCTGGATGAAAGTTTGATACATTTTGACATGGTCATGCGAACTTAGCTTTAACTTAACAAATTTGTTTTGCTTTCATTTGGACCAAGACTTTAAGATCATAGACTGAACTTCACGGGCTTACAGACACTTCCAGTGACTTTTATTATGCTACTAAAGTATTGGAAAAGTTTTTCCTTTCTTGGCAGCTTGTAAAGTGGAAAAACAAAGGAAAAGTTATACAAATCAGCTGATTGTGGACAGTGTGTATATTTCACATCTGGTCATGTAAAAAAATACATGACATTTGAACCGCCCTCCATGACAGTGTCATTTCTCGAGACGTTCAAGGTCAATACTGAGTTCATAAATACAAAGAATGGTAAAAGTGTGTTTAGTAAAAACAATGTTGTAGTAAAATAACTAAATGGAAGACCTAAAATGTCCAAAAAATTGTTGTTGTTGACAAGCCCTCTCTCTATATTTGCCCACATATGTGCCCTGCTTTTGGATTTTGCAGCAGTTTTGCTTTGGGCCAAGAGCATGTGGAAAGCATGTTTGTTCTATTAGGTCAATGTAATCAATCACAGATGTGAGATTGCACTGACAATTCGCGCTGCGAGGACGATCACGAGAGCGTGCAGAATACTTCTCTGTTTCAAGCATTCTCAAATAATTCATTCCAAATATAATTTTATTGCAACAAACAAAAAAAATCTAAATTCCAGAATACAGAATTATAAGCAATAAAAATTAAAAGTCATTCTTGTTTTGTGGAGTGATATACAGTTAGGGCCAGAAATATTTGGACAGTGACACAAGTTTTGTTATTTTAGCTGTTTACAAAAACATGTTCAGAAATACAATTATATATATAATATGGGCTGAAAGTGCACACTCCCAGCTGCAATATGATAGTTTCCACATCCAAATCGGAGAAAGGGTTTAGGAATCATAGCTCTGTAATGCATAGCGTCCTCTTTTTCAAGGGACCAAAAGTAATTGGACAATGGACTCTAAGGGCTGCAATTAACTCTGAAGGCGTCTCCCTCGTTAACCTGTAATCAATGAAGTAGTTAAAAGGTCAGGGGTGGATTCCAGGTGTGTGGTTTTGCATTTGGAAGCTGTTGCTGTTTGCAGACAACATGCGGTCAAAGGAACTCTCAATTGAGGTGAAGCAGAACATCCTGAGGCTGAAAAAAAAGAAAAAAACCATCAGAGAGATAGCAGACATGCTTGGAGTAGCAAAATCAACAGTTGGGTACATTCTGAGAAAAAAGGAATTGACTGGTGAGCTTGGGAACTCAAAAAGGCCTGGGCGTCCACGGATGACAACAGTGGTGGATGATCGCCGCATACTTAATTTGGTGAAGAAGAACCCGTTCACAACATCAACTGAAGTCCAGAACACTCTCAGTGAAGTAGGTGTATCTGTCTCTAAGTCAACAGTAAAGAGAAGACTCCATGACAGTAAATACAAAGGGTTCACATCTAGATGCAAACCATTCATCAATACCAAAAATAGACAGGCCAGAGCTAAATTTGCAGAAAAACACCTCAAGAAGCCAGCTCAGTTCTGGAAAAGTATTCTATGGACAGATGAGACAAAGATCAACCTGTACCAGAATGATGGGAAGAAAAAAGTTTGGAGAAGAAAGGGAATGGCACATGATCCAAGGCACACCACATCCTCTGTAAAACATGGTAGAGGCAACGTGATGGCATGGGCATGTATGGCTTTCAATGGCACTGGGTCACTTGTGTTTATTGATGACATAAGAGCAGACAAGAGTAGCCGGATGAATTCTGAAGTGTACCGGGATATACTTTCAGCCCAGATTCAGCCAAATGCTGCAAAGTTGATTGGACGGCGCTTCATAGTACAGATGGACAATGACCCCAAGCATACATCCAAAGCTACCCAGGAGTTCATGAGTGCCAAAAAGTGGAACATTCTGCAATGGCCAAGTCAATCTCCAGATCTAAACCCAATTGAGCATGCATTTCACTTGCTCAAATCCAGACTTAAGACGGAAAGACCCACAAACAAGCAAGACCTGAAGGCTGCGGCTGTAAAGGCCTGGCAAAGCATTAAGAAGGAGGAAACCCAGCGTTTGGTGATGTCCATGGGTTCCAGACTTAAGGCAGTGATTGCCTCCAAAGGATTTGCAACAAAATATTGAAAATAAAAATATTTTGTTTGGGTTATGTTTATTTGTCCAATTACTTTTGACCTCCTAAAATGTGGAGTGTTTGTAAAGAAATGTGTACAATTCCTACATTTTCTATCAGATATTTTTGTTCAACCCTTCAAATTAAACGTTACAATCTGCACTTGAATTCTGTTGTAGAGGTTTCATTTCAAATCCAATGTGGTGGCATGCAGAGCCCAACTCGCGAAAATTGTGTCACTGTCCAAATATTTCTGTCCCTAACTGTATTATACTAGTGGAATGTTGTAACGTTGCTTTGGTTCCTCTTTAATGTCTTCTCAGAAGAATGGTACGCAAATTACTGAATAAAATTAGATCATTTCATAGTAAAAGCTAGTTTTACCCAAGAAAATGAAATTTTACTACTCTTTTGATTTTACAGATAAATTGTGCAGCGCTGTCAACAGATTCACTGAAAGAGGAAAAGAAAATTAACAATCTCACCGAGAGAGAAAAAACAGCCATAATTGCCATACCATGTCCAAACGCATGCACAAACAGGATGCAGTGGGTCCCCCAAGATAAAAGCAGGTGCAAAATACTGAAAACAAGTCACTTACTAACCCACCAAATCTTGGGGTCCCGCTGCATCCTGTTGGATGTGTCTGGACATGATTTTGCAAGTATGACTGTTTTTAATTTCTCTGTGATATTGCACTGTCAACAGGTTTTACAGCAGAGATTGGATTTTAGTTTAGCTGTAATGTAGTCTACCGCCAGGAGAAATGCAGTGTTACATAACAGTAATAAGTCAGGGGTCCCTCCTCTAAGACATCAAAGCATAGTGTCCTAATGGTGCCAAATTCAACATTGGGACAGGACTTGTCCTCCAAAGTTCACGTTTCTGGTTATTTTTCATAGTATAAACTATGATATTCCATATTGCGCAGGAATGGTTGCTTTTCGATAAGCTATTTTAGCCATAATTTTAGACAATATTTCATTTGTTCACAATTATATTAAAGGGAACCTCATCAGGCCGGATAACTCAATGAACCAGTAGATATAGGCTTAGTCAGTAAGATAATAGCTTTGGGAAGTTGCTTGGTGGTGATACTCAAAGTGCGGCACCCTGGTGAAAATTAGCTTTATTCCTACCGGTAGCTGCCGGCTTTCAGTTATACAGGCATACCTACACAGTTACAGTCACCACTCACAGCACTGAGAACAGCTGCTGACTGCTGAGAGCATACCCCGGTACTTAGAACCAGTTTTGGAGTGCACCAGTGTAAGGTGCCTAGGAAACGTGACAGTCTCTGTCACACCCTTAGATGAGTGCAGAGCTGGCTGTCAGTCAGTGCCGGAGCGTGCTCACAACCGCCGCTCTCAGTGCTGTGAGCGGTGACTATAGCCGTGGTGGCACATCTGTATGACTGAAAGCCGGCGGCTCCCGGTTAAAGTAAAGTCCTTTTTCTCCACCGCACTTTCAGTACAGCGGCATCGCACCTGAATAACTCTGTATCTGCAGATTAATACTATTATCGAACCTGACAGGTTCCCTTTAATGCAATTTAATTTCATACCATATGCCAATTTCATCTGGCAACATTTTTTTAATTGTCCCTCCATTTTAGTGGGAAAAACAAATCCGCCGCTCTAAAGGCACCAACACTCACTGAATATATTGACGTTTGTACATTCTTCTGTTTTCTTCAGTGCTTCCTTTGGTAAAGGCTGCTTATGAATACATTAACCAATAATGGCGCGGTGGGTGTCATTTCTATTCAGAAATACATTACTTTACGCTAGTTAATGCAAAACCATATCATCATTAGCTCCATTTAGTTCTAGAAAAAAGTGGATTGTGTCACATCAGTCAGGTGATTGTAAAACATGTTGTACAAGTATTAGCCTACAAGGACGGAGCTGCTCTAATGCGGTTTTGTTCCAGTTTCTAGAACACTCAAGTTAACATTTATGACTGCTACATGAATATTTATAGCTGGGTTTGGATAGATACATTAACTATTGGAAATGGGAGAATGTAACATACAATAGCGCGAGGAATAACTATATAGGTGAAAACTAAATAACAGGTTACTATAAATCTTACATTTTTTGTGGTCCAAGGCAAGTGGAATCTCAGTACATGTTATAATAACAGAAAGGTAGCACCTTCATGCTCTGTAGGCCGTTCTGTAATAATGGAGTAGTGATACTGTTATAAAGGCTGGTATTAGAGTTAAGGGGCTTACAGCTAAGGCTAGGAATATGTAATTATACTCTTATTCAAAGCGTTTATAAAACAGCCTAATTTTTCTTTTGTTCTTTTCTTATTTTTTTGTTATATTGCATGGCTAGCCATATTGCAGAGTAGAATATGTACACTGTATGGACAAAAGTATTGGGACAGGTACACATTACACCGACAGGAGACTTTATGACACCCCATTCTATATCTAGAGGCATTAATATGGAGTTGGTCACTCTGCTAGGCAGGGGCATACATAGAAATCATGGGGCCCCATAGCAGAGATTCTAATGCCCCCCCCCAAAAAAAAAAAAAAAATTAAATAATTATCGAAGTGACCGAAGTCACAGAATAGCATATCTCAGAACTTTTCAGCCTTTAAATAGTATAATTTTTCTCCTGCTAAAGTCTTAGATTCCTCTTTCATTGCCCTCATAAAGTATGATGCCAACAAAAGTGCTCCCCAAACAGTATGATACCTCTATGGTGAAGTCCCCCACATTATCCTCTACATGCACAGTATAATAATTCTACTGTACCCCAACTCAACTCCCAAGGCAAAGTATGGTGACCCCAGCACAGTACGATCCTGCAAGAGTGACTTCCACACAGCCCTCCATGCAGGTAATAGGTCTAATTACAGTATGATAGCCACACACTGTATAATGGCCTGCACTAGCTCTCCAAATAGTATAATGGCCCCCACACAGTCCTCCACATAGTATGATGGACCCCACACAAACATTCACACTGTATAATTTCTTGTATACAGTATAATGGCCCTCCACATAGCCCTTCAAATATTATAATGGCCCCACATAATCTTCCACATAGTATAATGCTGCTCTAACACATCAGATGCTGAGGAAGAATGATGGGGGGAAGCCCACCTCCAGCTGTGAGCACGAGCAATGATGATGGATGAGGGAGCATCAGCAGATGTTTCCACCCCCATCAATCTGTGCAGGTGGTGATGGGCGGCCCAGTGTGGGCTCCGATGGGCAGAGAGGGGGTTTGGTGCTGGTTCTGACACCGGGCCCCCTAGCTCATGGGCCCCAAAGCAGTGGCGTGGCCTGCCACCATTGACAGTACACCACTGCTTCTGGGAAGGTCTTTTTTCCAAGATTTTTTATTATGCCTCTGGCAAAGTTTGCTCATTCTTTCAGAAGAGAATTTGTGAGGTAAGCTACTGATGATGAACAAGGCTCACAATCTTGGTTCTGGTGAACCCTAAACATGGTGAATAGGATTGAGGTCAAGGCTCTGTGCAGACCAGTTGAATTTTTCACATCATAATCCCCACCCATGCCTTTATGGACCTTGATTTGTGCACTGGGGCACAGTCATGATGGAACAGAAAAGGGCTTTCCCCAGCTTTCCCCACTAAGCTGAAAGCTACATTTGTCCAATAAATTTTGGCATGCTAAAGCATTAAGATTTAACTTCACTGGAACTAAAGAGCCTACCTCGACTGCTGAAAAACAGCCCCAAAGCATTATTCTCCTATACCCAAACTTTACAGTTGGAACAATGCAGACAATTTTATAAAGTTCTCCTGAGATTCACCAAACTCAAACTCATCTATAGAATGCTAGATCTATATGTACAGTATGTGTATGTTAGGGAGTTAAACTTCATATTTTGTGAAATAAATTTTGTGTTCTCAAGAAACGTTTATTCACCAGGAGGCAGAGTCACCATAGCAGTTGTAAGAGTCAGTGCAGGCCCAGTGGTCCAACACAGATGTGATGGCAAGTGTTGTGGTATTGGGCAACATGCCTCACTGCCGGTATGGTGGGCCCTGTTGGATGGGCAAAAGTCAACAGTCATTTTGGGTGCAAATCTTGACTGAAATATTTGTCTGTCTGTCTATTATTATATAAATTCTCAAGATTATTACTATCTCAGCCTCAGACAGAAAATAGCTATTTACGGGGACTTCAAAAGGAGCTGAACTGCATTTTCCAAAAATGACCACTATAGTCCAAGCATTAAAAGAGGAACGAACTCGCAGGCCAAGAGCGTAATGCTGCCACTTTACAAAGCAGTAGTGCGACTTCATCTGGAATTTACAGTTCAGTTCTGAGCACCATTCATAGAAATGATGTGCAGGAGTTAGAAAAGGTACAAAGAAGAGACACAAACATGATGAGGGGTATAGAGGATCTTAGTTATGAGGAAATAATAAAATAATTTACCTAATTTGGGGAAAAGACATCTAACATGATTAACTTGTTCAAATACATAAAGGGTCCATACAAAAAGAATGGTCAACAGCTGTTAAATGTAAACTCCTCTAAAGACAATGGAGCACTTCTATCTTCTAGAGAAAAAGAAAGGTTCAATCTCCAGAGCAAACGCCTTCTGTACCATAAGAAGTATTAATAAGTGGAACCCTCTTTAAAAAAATGGCTTAGATGCATTTTTTAGGGGAAAAAATATAAATTGTTATGTAAATGTGTAAAGTTTTTTTCTGAATATTTGGTCCAGTGGATCAAATATTAGGATCAGGAGAGAACGTTTAGATCTTTAGGAGAAAACTAGACTATGCATTGTGTTTGGGCAGGTGCTTCTTACCTTTGTCCGTTCTCATTTTTTGGGTTAAACCTGACATTTGTCTTTTCTCAATATATCAACTATGTAACAGTGTACGGAGCTGTGAATTTTCAGCTACCAACGTTTCAAATATGAGCAAAGGAGCCCCCCACCAATCTGATCTTGATGACCTATGCTGAAGATAGATCAGCGAAATCTTGGTCTTAGACAACCCCTTTAAGTAAAGGTTTCTTATTTCCAATAATGATGCTCCTAGTTGTCGCAGACCTGCAGCTTTACAGTTGTAACGTCTTCCCATCTTTACGTTTTCATGAATTCTATGAAACTGCATAAAACACAATCACAAGGAGAGCTAAACTGATGTGGTGCACAAGTCAGACGTGACCCTTGCAATCATCCATGGTAGCTCCATGAAGCTCTCTTTTATTGTTAAGAGATCACTTAAATTGCAAGATTATGAGGGGTAAGAGCCTGAAAATAGGCCAGAAGCAACTGAACTTGGCTAACTGTGCTTACAGCATTCCTCTGAGAGTTTACTTTCAGTCAAGTCCATTTCTGTTTTGATGGACTTTAAAGAACATTGTGAAAGTGTTGGATTTCTATTTACTTTTTTTTATGGAGAATGTGCATATTATATAACAACCTCCAAAGGAGCAAATGTAGAAGAATTGTTTTTCTTAACATCTTCAATTCCACGTAAAGGACGATATACAATAAAATCAGAGCTTCTGAAACTGTGAGGAGTTCCTAAGTAGTGAGGAGGCCAAGCAGTTATTGGCGCGGAGCTGCTCAAGAAGACATTTTGACAGACATAAAAATATATAAAATGTTCATACTACATGAGATCCTTCTGTCTTTTACAGCATTCTCTGATTTAGCAACATCATTAAAGGGAGTTGTCCAGTCTTTCATTTATGCATTATTACAATGTAAATGATGTGCCATAAATGACCAATAGATGCATGTCCCATCTCTGAGGCCTACATCTATTCTTGGATATGAGACCCCATTGAGTGGTGCTACCAGAACAGAGGTGACTGCTCATGCACAGCTCTCTCTACTAATTTATATGGAACCTCAAAAAAATGGCAAACACACATGCTCAGCAATTTTCAGAGCTTCCATAGAAATTAATAGTCAAAGCCATACGTTAAGAGCCAACTCTATTGCTGATGGCACAATGGGGCCCTGTTTTCAAGATAAGTGCAAACCGCATAAGACTGGCGTTGGGGGGGAGGAAATTAGGCAATTGACCAGAGTCCCCACTCCCTTAGGGGCCCCCTACATTGATAATAGCAATTCTGCCTTACCAGTGTAGTTTCCGAATTGCAGCAGGACATCACCATGTGATTATGATGTCAGCGATGGTCCTCTAACCTGCGCGACCATTGCTGACATCGCAGCATGCAAGATTCGCCTACGATAATCGGCTGGCACTCGCCCATGTCTATGGAAAAAATCGGACTGCACTTGCTTTTTTCTCTCCACTTCCGAGAAAATTGGATCGCACTCTGATCAAAATCTGATCACAGTGTGAATAGCATAATTGGACCAATTTTCTTGAATGGAGAACATACGGTGGTCTGCACCTGCCCTGAGCTTGATTCATAATTACATTTTTGCCACTTTTTTGGCATGAATAACTCTCAATTAATGACTTTTCGATTTTTTTGACAAATTCAAAAGGATTTGCACCTGATTAAAGTTTTTTTTTGTAGTTTAGTAAATTATATGAATTTTACGTCAACATGACTTTTCTAGATATTTTCAACTTATTTTCTAAATGCAACTTAAAAAAAAAAAAAAAGTCACAACATTTTCACATAATTTACTCTAATCCTCCCCTGGAGTGAATTGTTTGTATGGCAGAAACATTTATGCAGATTTTAAGACATGTTGTAGAACATGTGACTTTTTGTTCTAACACGGTGGAAAAAAATGAAAGACAAAAATGAATTAATGAACTACGTGCGCCATTTTGATGAATTTGGAGCAGAAAACGGCAATGAATACCACAAGGCAAAAAAGAAATAGGACATATAACCCCCCACAAATGATAAATAGAGGCCTATTTCTTTATCTCGGCAGTATGCCGACATGTACATGGATAGGTGTCCACAGCAGTCGATTGCTTCCAAAATTATTGTATTCAATACATATAACATTTCACTATTTTCCAACCAGGGGGGACAGAGATTTGAAAATCAATACATTGAGCTTAAATCACATCACAACGTGCTTCCCTTAAATCATCATATTATATAGCACTGTGCACTTACAATTTCTCATTTTGCCTTTCTACCCAAATAATTCTTCTCTTTTCTCTGCTCTATGTAGAAACAGGAAGTCTCTTGTCCCTACATTTATCATCCCCCTCCTCAGCTCCTGACCCAGCTGCTCCTTCTCCCCCTGCCATTGACTTTTGCAGTGACTGATAAGTCTTACAGGGAAAATTGACCTCTTGTTTCTATATAGAGCTTAGAAAGATTCAGTTAGTCAGTTTTTAATCACTTGATATCACAGACCTAATAGAAAAGAGAAGAATTAGCTGGGTAGAAAGCAAAAATTAGCAATTGTAAGTATACAGTGCTTTATAATATGATGACTGTAATATATTAAGAGGATAACAATTTTGACAGGAGTGCTTCTTTAAGTAGATGCCCTTCACATAAAGCTCTGGTCACATGTCGACACAGGAACACTGTTCACTGTCGATCATAGGGTAGAAAGCAGCAGTGGAGCAGCCAGAGGTGGAACAGGGATCCTGGGCTAAAGTATAGGTTAGTAAAAAATTTTTTATACTGCAATACCCCTTTAAGGTGACTCATTTAGGGTGCACATAAGTCATGTCTGCCCATTTCAGACATTTTGGGCTGTTTACTTATATTTTTACATGTCATATACTAGTACAGCTATTACTTATTTTTGTTACTACTGTTGCACTTACTTTTTGGAAGTGCATTTGAACAGCAAGGTTGATTGCTGTTGAGGGGAACTAGAGAAAAAAAAAAATCTATAAATCTTCAGCAGAGCGAGTGTGAGCGAGCTGAGTGTGGCCTGAGCGTAAGTGTGGACGGCGGTAAGTGTGACTTGTGATTCAGTGACTTTGGAGTCAGGGAGTTTCCAAGGGAGGAATTACTGAATTGCTGTCTGATTTTTATTAATACTTTGTATTTATTTTTATTTTTTTTTATTGAACTGTTCTGTCTGGTGCAATCCCCATTAGGAAATGTGCTCCACGATTGTTAATGCCATCCAGTGCACATCTTGCCACATGTATGCAGTCCTTGAGCAGCCGATCGAGGGTGCATACTGCTGTGCGAGATGTGAGCACGTTGTGCATTTGGAAACCCAGATTCTGACTCTAAATGTGCAGCTGGCAACACTGAGATCCATAGACAATATGGAGAGGAGTCTTCTGCTCACGGAGCAGACACTCAATGGGACAGATGAGGGGGGGGATGGTGGGATGGAGCTGCAGGACAATGAAGTAGCAAGCTGGGTGACAGTTAGGAAGCGGGGAAGAGTGCCAGGGAGGCTAGTCCTGATCTGGAACACCCCAATAAGTTTGCTAAGTTGGCAGATGAGGGGGGTGCCAGTACAGGGGTAGCACTGCTGCAGCCAGGCATGTCCTCTGAAAGCCGGAGGAGTGACTGCTCCAGTAAGGAGGGAAATAGGAGAGCAGGGCAGGCCAGACAGGTGCTGGTAGTGGGCGACTCAATTATTAGGGGAACAGATAGGGCAATCTGTCACAAAGACAGGGATCGTCGAACGGTGTGCTGCCTACCTGGCGCTCGAGTCCGACACATCGCTGATCGGGTGGACAGATTATTGGGAGGGGCTGGTGAGGACCCAGCGGTCATGGTGCACATTGGCACTAATGACAAAGTTAGAGGTAGGTGGAAGGTCCTTAAAGATGATTTCAGGGAATTAGGCTGCAAGCTGAAAGCAAGGACCTCCAACGTGGTATTTTCTGAAATACTGCCGGTACCACGTGCCACGCCAGAGAGGCAACGGGAGATTAGGGAGGTTAATAAGTGGCTCAAGAATTGGTGTAGGAAAGAGGGGTTTGGGTTCCTGCAGAACTGGGCTGACTTCTCAGTTGGCTACAGGCTCTACGCTAGGGACGGGCTGCACCTCAATGGGGAGGGTGCAGCTGTGCTGGGGGAGAGAATGGCTAGAAGGTTGGAGGAGTGTTTAAACTAGGAATTGGGGGGGAGGGTATTCATTTTATAGGAGGGGAAGATAGTGCAGACAGAGACCTGGGCACAAATAAGGAAGTTGGGGGTGGCGGTGGCATGGGGGGTGGGGTCAGAACAGTTAATAATTTAAGAAATAGAAGTACAGAGAGGAACATAAAGTGTATGTATACTAATGCCAGAAGCCTCGCCAACAAAATGGACGAATTAGAACTAATGTTGTTGGAGCATAATTATGACATGGTGGGGATATCTGAAACGTGGCTGGATGAGAGCCATGACTGGGCTGTTAACTTGCAGGGCTATAGCCTGTTCAGAAATGACCGTACAGATAAGCGAGGGGGAGGGGTGTGTCTATATGTAAAATCATCCTTAAAACCCATCCTGCGCGATAATATAGGTGAATTTAATGAAAATGTAGAATCCCTGTGGGTGGAGATAAGGGGAGGCGGAACAAATAATAAATTACTGATAGGGGTTTGTTATAAATCTCCAAAAATAATGGAAGCAATGGAGAATATGCTCGTAAAGCAAATAGATGAAGCTGCGACTCAAGGAGAAGTCATTATTATGGGGGACTTCAACTACCCTGAAATAGATTGGGGAACAGAAACCTGTAGTTCCAGCAAAGGTAATTGGTTTTTGACAATTATGAGACAATTACCTTTCACAACTGGTTCAGGACCCAACAAGAAGGGGGGCACTGCTAGACCTAATATTAACCAACAGGCCAGACCGCATATCAAATATAAGGGTTGGGGGTCACTTGGGAAATAGCGATCACAAAATAATAAGTTTTCATGTATCCTTTAAAAAGATGTGTAGTAGAGGGGTTACAAGGACACTAAACTTCAGGAGGGCAAATTTCCAACGGATGAGAGAGGATCTTGGTGCAATTAACTGGGACGATATCCTGAGACACAAAAATACACAAAGAAAATGGGAGACGTTTATTAGCATCCTGGATAGGACCTGTGCACAGTATATACCGTATGGGAATAAACATACTAGAAATAGGAGGAAACCAATATGGCTAAATAGAGCTGTAAGGGGCGCAATAAGTGACAAAAAGAAAGCATTTAGAGAATTAAAGGAAGTAGGTAGTGAGGAGGCATTAAATAAATACAGAAAATTAAATAAATTCTGTAAAAAGCAAATCAAGGCAGCAAAGATTGAGACAGAGAGACTCATTGCCAGAGAGAGTAAAAATAATTCTAAAATATTCTTTAACTACATAAATAGTAAGAAACTAAAAAATGATAGTGTTGGCCCCCTTAAAAATAGTCTGGGTGAGATGGTGGATGAGGATGAGGAAAAAGCCAATATGCTAAATGACTTTTTTCATCAGTATTTACACAAGAAAATCCCATGGCAGACAAAATGTCTAGTGATAAAAATTCCCAATTAAATGTCACCTGCTTAACCCAGCAGGAAGTGCGGCGGCGTCTAAAAATCACTAAAATTGACAAATCTCCGGGCCCGGATGGGATGCACCCTCGAGTACTGCAGGAATTAAGTACAGTCATTGATAGACCATTATTTTTAATCTTTAAAGACTCCATAATAACAGGGTCTGTGCCGCAGGACTGGCGTATAGCAAATGTGGTGCCAATATTCAAAAAGGGAACAAAAACTGAACTCGGGAATTATAGGCCAGTAAGCTTAACCTCTACTGTGGGTAAAATCCTGGAGGGCATTCTAAGGGACGCTATACTGGAGTATCTGAAGAGAAATAACCTCATGACCCAGTATCAGAACGGGTTTACTAGGGACCGTTCATGTCAGACTAATTTGATCAGTTTCTATGAAGAGGTAAGTTCCGGATTGGACCAAGGGAACCCAGTGGATGTAGTGTATATGGACTTTTCAAAAGCTTTTGATACGGTGCCACACAAAAGGTTGATACATAAAATGAGAATAATGGGGATAGGGGAAAATATGTGCAAGTGGGTTGAGAGCTGGCTCAGGGATAGGAAACAAAGGGTGGTTATTAATGGAGCATACTCGGACTGGGTAGCGGTTAGCAGTGGGGTACCACAGGGGTCAGTATTGGGCCCTCTTCTTTTTAACATATTTATTAATGACCTTGTAGGGGGCATTCAGAGTAGAATTTCAATATTTGCAGATGACACTAAACTCTGCAGGGTAATCAATACAGAGGAGGACAATTTTATATTACAGGATGATTTATGTAAACTAGAAGCTTGAGCTGATAAATGGCAAATGAGCTTTAATGGGGATAAATGTAAGGTCATGCACTTGGGTAGAAGTAATAAGATGTATAACTATGTGCTTAATTCTAAAACTCTGGGCAAAACCGTCAATGAAAAAGACCTGGGTGTATGGGTGGATGACAAACTTAAATTCAGTGGCCAGTGTCAGGCAGCGGCTACAAAGGCAAATAAAATAATGGGATGCATTAAAAGAGGCATAGATGCTCATGAGGAGAATATAATTTTACCTCTATACAAGTCATTGTTCGACCACACTTAGAATAATGTGCACAGTTCTGGTCTCCGGTGTTTAAGAAAGACATAGCTGAACTGGAGCGGGTGCAGAGAAGAGCGACCAAGTTTATTAGAGGACTGGGGGGTCTGCAATACCAAGATAGGTTATTACACTTGGGGCTATTTAGTTTGGAAAAAGGAAGACTAAGGGGTGATCTTATTTTAATGTATAAATATATGAGGGGACAGTACAAAGACCTTTCTGATGATCTTTTTAATCATAGACCTGAAACAGGGACAAGGGGGCATCCTCTGCGGTTGGAGGAAAAAAGGTTTAAGCATAATAACAGACGCGGATTCTTTACTGTAAGAGCAGTGAGACTATGGAACTCTCTGCCGTATGATGTTGTAATGAGTGATTCATTACTTAAATTTAAGAGGGGACTGGATACCTTTCTGGAAAAGTATAATGTTACAGGGTATATACACTAGATTCCTTGATAGGGCGTTGATCCAGGGAACTAGTCTGATTGCCGTATGTGGAGTCGGGAAGGAATTTTTTTCCCCAGTGTGGAGCTTACTCTTTGCTAGGGTTGAGCGAAACGGGTCGAACATTTTCAAAAGTCGCCGACTTTTGGCTAAGTCGGGGTTTCATGAAACCCGATCCGACCCCTGTGCGGGGTCGGCCATGCGGTACGCGACTTTCGCGCCAAAGTCGCGTTTCAATGACGCGAAAAGCGCCATTTCTCAGCCAATGAAGGTAAACGCAGAGTGTGGGCAGCGTGATGACATAGGTCCTGGTCCCCACCATCTTAGAGAAGGGCATTGCAGTGATTGGCTTGCTGTCTGCGACGTCACAGGGGCTATAAAGAGGCGTTCCCGCCGACCGCCATCTTACTGCTGCTGATCTGAGCTTAGGGAGAGGTTGCTGCCGCTTTGTCAGAAGCAGGGATAGCGTTAGGCAGGGTCCATTAACCACAAAACCGCTTGTGCTGCAGCGATTTGCACTGTCCAACACCACCCTCGGTGTGCAGGGACAGTGGAAGTTTTTTTTTTTTTTTTTTTCCCCTCAGCGCTGTAGCTCATTGGGCTGCCCTAGAAGGCTCCCTGATAGCTGCATTGCTGTGTGTACGCCGCTGTGCAAACCAACTGCTTTTTTCAAAGCACAAATCCTCTTGTTCCTTCCTTTCTGCACAGCTATCTTTTTTGTTTGTCCACACTTTTTATTTCATTTGTGCATCAGTCCACTCCTTATTGCTGCCTGCCATACCTGGCTGAGATTACTGCAGGCAGGGAGATAGTAGCTGCCTGCCATACCTGGCTGAGATTACTGCAGGCAGGGAGATAGTAATTGTAGGACATTCCCTGTTTTTTTTTTTGTTTTTTTTTTTGGTGGGAGATTAAGATTGGCAATTTGGCATTTCTGCTAGAGTGCCATCCCTGTGTGTGCCATCTCTCTCACATAGTGGGCCATAGAAAGCCTTTTCATTTTTCTGTATTTTTTTTTGTGGGGTGTATAAATTCTCCCTGATAAAAATACAGTGGGAGATTAATATTGGCCTTTGGGCTTGTGTGCCAGTCCTGAGTGTGCCATCTCTCTCACAAATAGTGGGCCATAGAAAGCCTATTTTATTTTTTTTTGGGTTTTATAAATTCTCCCTGAAAAAAAGGGAGATTAATATTGGCCTCTGGGCTTGTGTGCCAGTCCTGAGCGTGCCATCTGTGCCAGCCCTGAGCGTGCCATCTCTCTCACAAATAGTGGGCCATAGAAAGCCTATTTAATTTTTTTTTTGGTTTTATAAATTCTCCCTGAAAAAAAGGGAGATTAATATTGGCCTCTGGGCTTGTGTGCCAGTCCTGAGCGTGCCATCTGTGCCAGCCCTGAGCGTGCCATCTCTCTCACAAATAGTGGGCCATAGAAAGCCTATTTAATTTTTTTTTTGTTTTATAAATTTTCCCTGAAAAAAGGGAGATTAATATTGGCCTCTGGGCTTGTGTGCCAGTTGTGAGCGTGCCATCTGTGCCAGTCCTGAGCGTGCCATCTCTCTCACAAATAGTGGGCCATAGAAAGCCTATTTAATTTTTTTTTTGGTTTTATAAATTTTCCCTGAAAAAAGGGAGATTAATATTGGCCTCTGGGCTTGTGTGCCAGTTGTGAGCGTGCCATCTGTGCCAGTCCTGAGCGTGCCATCTCTCTCACAAATAGTGGGCCATAGAAAGCCTATTTAAATATTTTTTTGGTTTTATAAATTCTCCCAGAAAAAAAGGGAGATTAATATTGGCCTCTGGGCTTCTGTGCCAGTCCTGAGCGTGCCATCTGTGCCAGTCCTGAGCGTCCCATCTCTCTCACAAATAGTGGGCCATAGAAAGCCTATTTTTTTTTTTTTTTGGGTTTTAGAAATTCTCCCTGGAAAAAAAAAGGGAGATTAATATTGCCCTTTGGGCTTGTGTGCCAGTACTAAGCGTTCCATCTCTCTCTCTCTCTCAGTCAGTGGGCCATAGAACGCCTATTTTTGGTTTTATTTGTTTTCTAGATTCTCCCTGAAAAAATCATTTTATTTTATTTGGTTTCTAAATTCTTCCTGATAAAATCATATTTTTTTTATTATTTTTTTTTCTAAAGTCTCCCTGAAAAAAAAAAAAAAAAACAGTGGGAGATTAATATTGGCCTTTCTGCTTGTGTGCCAGTCTTGACTCCTGGGTGCGTCATCTCTCAGTCAGTGGGCCATAGAACGCCTATTTTTGGTTTTATTTGTTTTCTAAATTCTCCCTGAAAAAATCATTTTATTTTATTTGGTTTCTAAATTCTTCCTGATAAAATCATATTTTTTTTATTATTTTTTTTTCTAAAGTCTCCCTGAAAAAAAAAAAAAAAAACAGTGGGAGATTAATATTGGCCTTTCTGCTTGTGTGCCAGTCTTGACTCCTGGGTGTGCCATCTCTCTCTCTCTCTCTCTCTCTCTCTCTCTCCAATTGTGGTCCATAGAAAGCCTATATTTTTTTTCCTTGATTTGGGTTCTAAAATCTACCAGAGAAAATAACTACATCAATCATTGGTAGAAAAATATTGGCCTCTGGGTTTGTGTGCCACTCCTGACTCCTGTGTGCGTCATCTCTCAGTCAGTGGGCCATAGAACGCCTATTTTTGTTTTTATTTGTTTTATAAATTCTCCCTGAAAAAATCATTTTATTTTATTTGGTTTCTAAATTCTTCCTGATAAAATCATATTTTTTTTATTATTTTTTTTTCTAAAGTCTCCCTGAAAAAAAAAAAAAAAAAAAAAAAAACAAAAAAAACAGTGGGAGATTAATATTGGCCTTTCTGCTTGTGTGCCAGTCTTGACTCCTGGGTGTGCCATCTCTCTCTCTCTCTCTCTCTCTCTCTCTCCAATTGTGGTCCATAGAAAGCCTATATTTTTTTTCCTTGATTTGGGTTCCAAAATCTACCAGAGAAAATAACTACATCAATCATTGGTAGAAAAATATTGGCCTCTGGGCTTGTGTGCCACTCCTGACTCCTGTGTGCGTCATCTCTCAGTCAGTGGGCCATAGAACGCCTATTTTTGTTTTTATTTGTTTTATAAATTCTCCCTGGAAAAATCATTTTATTTTATTTGGTTTCTAAATTCTTCCTGATAAAATCATATTTTTTTTATTATTTTTTTTTCTAAAGTCTCCCTGAAAAAAAAAAAAAAAAAAAAAAAAAAAAAAACAGTGGGAGATTAATATTGGCCTTTCTGCTTGTGTGCCAGTCTTGACTCCTGGGTGTGCCATCTCTCTCTCTCTCTCTCTCTCTCCAATTGTGGTCCATAGAAAGCCTATATTTTTTTTCCTTGATTTGGGTTCCAAAATCTACCAGAGAAAATAACTACATCAATCATTGGTAGAAAAATATTGGCCTCTGGGCTTGTGTGCCACTCCTGACTCCTGTGTGCGTCATCTCTCAGTCAGTGGGCCATAGAACGCCTATTTTTGTTTTTATTTGTTTTATAAATTCTCCCTGGAAAAATCATTTTATTTTATTTGGTTTCTAAATTCTTCCTGATAAAATCATATTTTTTTTATTATTTTTTTTTCTAAAGTCTCCCTGAAAAAAAAAAAAAAAACAAACAAAAAAAACAGTGGGAGATTAATATTGGCCTTTCTGCTTGTGTGCCAGTCTTGACTCCTGGGTGTGCCATCTCTCTCTCTCTCTCTCTCTCTCTCTCTCCAATTGTGGTCCATAGAAAGCCTATATTTTTTTTCCTTGATTTGGGTTCCAAAATCTACCAGAGAAAATAACTACATCAATCATTGGTAGAAAAATATTGGCCTCTGGGCTTGTGTGCCACTCCTGACTCCTGTGTGCGTCATCTCTCAGTCAGTGGGCCATAGAACGCCTATTTTTGTTTTTATTTGTTTTATAAATTCTCCCTGGAAAAATCATTTTATTTTATTTGGTTTCTAAATTGTTCCTGATAAAATCATATTTTTTTTATTATTTTTTTTTCTAAAGTCTCCCTGAAAAAAAAAAAAAAAACAAACAAAAAAAACAGTGGGAGATTAATATTGGCCTTTCTGCTTGTGTGCCAGTCTTGACTCCTGGGTGTGCCATCTCTCTCTCTCTCTCTCTCTCTCTCCAATTGTGGTCCATAGAAAGCCTATATTTTTTTTCCTTGATTTGGGTTCCAAAATCTACCAGAGAAAATAACTACATCAATCATTGGTAGAAAAATATTGGCCTCTGGGCTTGTGTGCCACTCCTGACTCCTGTGTGCGTCATCTCTCAGTCAGTGGGCCATAGAACGCCTATTTTTGTTTTTATTTGTTTTATAAATTCTCCCTGGAAAAATCATTTTATTTTATTTGGTTTCTAAATTCTTCCTGATAAAATCATATTTTTTTTATTATTTTTTTTTCTAAAGTCTCCCTGAAAAAAAAAAAAAACAAAAAAAAAAAACAAAACCCCCCAAAAAATGGGAGATTAATATTGGCCTTTCTGCTTGTGTGCCAGTCTTGACTCCTGGGTGTGCCATCTCTCTCTCTCTCTCTCTCTCTCTCCAATTGTGGTCCATAGAAAGCCTACATTTTTTTTCCTTGATTTGGGTTCCAAAATCTACCAGAGAAAATAACTCCATCAATCATTGGTAGAAAAATATTGGCCTCTGGGCTTGTGTGCCACTCCTGATTCCTGTGTGCGTCATCTCTCACTCAGTGGCCCATAGAAAGCATATAGTTTGTTACATTTGTTTTCTAAATTCTCCCTGCAAAAATCTATTTTTTTTTTTTGGGGGGGTTTCTAAAGTGTTCCTGAAAAAAATAAAAATAAAAAAAAAATAATAGTGTGACATTAATATTAACATTTGTGCTTCAGTGACAGTCCTGCGTGTGGGGCATCTCTCTAATTTGCAGCCACCAAAAAAAGAGTGTGTAACATTGGGCCTGATTTTCGCTGTGGTCTCACCAACCTGTAAAGGGGTAGCTAAATCATACTGAAGTTATAGCTCACCGTGTAAGTTGTGTGACTGCAACAAATAACGTTAGTTTGGTTACGTTTTTAAAACAATGAGGAAGTCTAGTGGAAGAGGTCGTGGCCGGGGGCGTTCATTGTCAGCTGGTAATGAGGGTAGTGGTAGTGGTGGAGCATCAGGTGGTCGTGGGGAAAAAAATATTGCACCTAAGTCTGGAGCTGTGGAGCCAGGTTCGTCGTCCGGCTACACAAGGCCTCGAACGCTCCCTTTTCTGGGATTAGGAAAACCGCTTTTAAAGCCGGAGCAGCAAGAGCAAGTTTTGGCTTATCTTGCTGACTCAGCCTCTAGCTCTTTTGCCTCCTCTCGTGAAACTGGTAAAAGTAAAAGCAGCGCGTCGTTAGTGGATGTTCACGGTCAGGGACAAGTCACTTCCTTGTCCTCTTCAGCAAAAACAACAACAGAGAAGAATGCAGCAGGCGACACAATGGGTTACTCCATGGAGCTCTTTACACATACCGTCCCTGGCTTAGAAAGTGAAGCAGTTAACAGTCCATGCCCATTACAAGTTGAATCTGACATGGAGTGCACTGACGCACAGCCACAGCCAGACTACTATGCTGGTCCTTTGACTCAGACCACAACATTGCCCTCGCAGGGTGCTGATCAAGAATCAGACCCTGATGAGACTATGTTGCCCCATCACGAACGCTATACCACCGAACGACACGGTGACACAGACGAAGTTGCGCAGGAGGTACAAGAAGAGTTATTAGATGACCCAGTTCTTGACCCCGATTGGCAGCCATTGGGGGAACAGGGTGCAGGCGGCAGCAGTTCTGAAGCAGAGGAGGAGGAGGGGCCGCAGCAGGCATCAACATCGCCACAGGTTCCATCTGCCGGGCCCGTATCTTGCCCAAAACGCGTGGCAAAGCCAAAACCTGGTGGAGGACAGCGTGGCCATCCGGTTAAAGCTCAGTCTGCAATGCCTGAAAAGGTATCCGATGCTAGAAAGAGTGCAGTCTGGCATTTTTTTAAACAACATCCAATTGATCAGCGCAAAGTCATCTGTCAAAAATGTTCTACTTCCTTAAGCAGAGGTCAGAATCTGAAAAGTCTCAATACTAGTTGCATGCATAGACATTTAACCACCATGCATTTGAAAGCTTGGACTAACTACCAAACGTCCCTTAAGGTTGTTGCACCCTCGGCCAATGAAGCTAGTCATCAACGCAACATCCCTTCCGGCAGTGTAGGACCACCATTTAGCGCACCACCTGCTGTATCTGTGCAGGTATCTTTGCCAGGCCAAAGCAGTCAGGGTCAGGGAATCACCAGTTTCGTAGTAGGAAACACTGCATCTAGGGCACCGGCGGCAACAATACCATCTCCCACCGTCTCTCAGTCTGCCATGTCCACCGGCACCCCCGCTAGTTCCACGATCTCCAGCTCTCCAGTCCAGCTCACCCTACATGAGACTATGGTTAGAAAAAGGAAATACTTAGCCTCGCATCCGCGTACACAGGGTTTGAACGCCCACATAGCTAGACTAATCTCGTTAGAGATGATGCCCTACCGGTTAGTTGAAAGCGAAGCTTTCAAAGACCTGATGGACTACGCTGTACCACGCTACGAGCTACCCAGTCGACACTTTTTTTCCAGAAAAGCCATCCCAGCCCTCCACCAGCATGTTAAAGAGCGCATCGTCCATGCACTCAGGCAATCTGTGAGCACAAAGGTGCACCTGACAACAGATGCATGGACCAGTAGGCATGGCCAGGGACGTTACGTGTCCATCACGGCACACTGGGTAAATGTGGTGGATTCAGGGTCCACAGGGGACAGCAAGTTTGGGACAGTTCTGCCTAGCCCACGGTCTAGTAAACAGTTGTCTGTAGCCGTTCGCACCCCCTCCTCCTCCTCCTCCTCCTCGTCCTCCTGCAGAAGCAAGAGCTCGTCCACAGACCGCAGTCGCACAAACACTCCATCCGCACCTGCCACTGTTGCACACCAGGTCTCCCATTATGGGGCAGCTACTGGCATACGTCAGCAGGCTGTATTGGCTATGAAGTGTTTGGGCGACAATAGACACACCGCGGAAGTTCTGTCCGAGTTCTTGCAGCAAGAAACGCAGTCGTGGCTGGGCACTGTAGATCTTGAGGCAGGCAAGGTAGTGAGTGATAACGGAAGGAATTTCATGGCTGCCATCTCCCTTTCCCAACTGAAACACATTCCTTGCCTGGCTCACACCTTAAACCTGGTGGTGCAGTGCTTCCTGAAAAGTTATCCGGGGTTATCCGACCTGCTCCTCAAAGTGCGTGGACTTTGCGCACATATCCGCCGTTCGCCTGTACACTCCAGCCGTATGCAGACCTATCAGCGTTCTTTGAACCTTCCCCAGCATCGCCTAATCATAGACGTTGCAACAAGGTGGAACTCAACACTGCACATGCTTCAGAGACTGTGCGAACAGAGGCGGGCTGTTATGTTTTTGTGGGAGGATACACATACACGGGCAGGCAGTAGGATGGCAGACATGGAGTTGTCAGGTGTGCAGTGGTCGAAGATTCAAGACATGTGTCAAGTCCTTCAGTGTTTTGAGGAATGCACACGGCTGGTTAGTGCAGACAACGCCATAATAAGCATGAGCATCCCCCTAATGCGTCTGCTGATGCAAAGTTTGACGCACATAAAGGATCAGGCGTCTGCACCAGAGGAAGAGGAAAGCCTTGATGACAGTCAGCGATTGTCTGGTCAGGGCAGTGTACATGACGAGGTACCGGGCGAAGAGGAGGTGGAGGATGAGGAGGATGATGGGGATGAGTATATTTTTAATGAGGAAGCTTTCCCGGGGGCACGGGAAATTGGTGGCGTGGCAAGGCCGGGTTCTGGTTTTTTGAGGGACACAAGTGACGTAGATTTGCCTGCAACTGCCCCTCAACCAAGCACAACCGCAGATTTGACAACGGGAACTTTGGCCCACATGGCGGATTATGCCTTGCGTATCCTCAAAAGGGACACACGCATTACAAAAATGATGAACGATGACGATTACTGGTTGGCCTGCCTCCTTGATCCTCGCTATAAAGGCAAATTGCAAAATATTATGCCACATGAGAACTTGGAACTAATATTAGCAACAAAACAATCAACTCTTGTTGACCGTTTGCTTCTGGCATTCCCTGCACACAGCGCCCGTGATCGTTCTCACACGAGCTCCAGGGGCCAGCAGACCAGAGGTGTTAGAGGGGCAGAAATCAGAAGTGGCGTTGGCCAGAGGGGTTTTCTGACCAGGTTGTGGAGTGATTTTTCTATGACCGCAGACAGGACAGGTACTGCAGCATCAATTCAAAGTGACAGGAGACAACATTTGTCCAGTATGGTTACAAACTATTTTTCATCCCTTATCGACGTTCTCCCTCAACCGTCATTCCCATTTGATTACTGGGCATCCAAATTAGACACCTGGCCAGAATTGGCAGAATATGCATTGCAGGAGCTTGCTTGCCCGGCAGCTAGTGTCCTATCAGAAAGAGTATTCAGTGCTGCAGGTTCAATACTAACAGAAAAAAGGACTCGTCTGGCTACCCAAAATGTAGATGATCTAACCTTCATTAAAATGAACCACAACTGGATTTCAAAATCTTTTGCCCCACCCTGCCCGGCTGACACCTAGCTTTCCTATGAAAAGGTCTTGCCTGTGGACTATTCTGAATGACTTTTCCAATCTCGTAATTTTCTTCACCTGATTGTCCAGCATACGACATGTTTCCACCTCACGAAATGGCCAAACTCCCCACACGGGGCCGTGCTATCGCCACTTTGCGCTTGGACCCTTGAGAGTGCTGTTTGTCTGAAGAGGTGGGTGTGGCCGCTTTTGGTCGACGGCACTGCCACTGGGTCCCTCATAGTACAATAAAGTGTCTCTGGCGGTGGTGGTGCGCACCCAACGTCAGACACACCGTTGTAATATGAGGGGCCCTGTGCCTGTACCGCCGGCCACAAGACAGTTCCCCCCCCCAGCTCAAACAGTGCTCTACCACTAGCAAAATTATCTCTCACAGCTTCACCAATGTGTAGTCTAGGCGCTGACATCCTTCAATGCCTGGCACTGACAATACCATTGTTTTGACATTTTTGTTATGTTAGGCCTTCGAAGCCTGTCTGCGGTCCCTTCTTTCTACAACTACTACACTGACCAGGCCACTGCTGGCCGTGTTACCCTGGAACCAATTTAAAAGTGCCTACAGTCAGCCCAATTTTGTTATGTTAGGCCTTCGAAGACTGTCTGCCGTCACTCCTTCCACTAGACTTCCACTGACCATACACTGCTGCCCATGTACCCCTGGAACCAATTTAAAGTGCCTACAGCCAGCCCAATTTTGTTATGTTAGGCCTTCGAAGCCTGTCTGCGGTCACTCCTTCCACTAGACTTCCACTGACCAGACCACTGCTGCCCGTGTACCCCTGGAACCAATTTAAAAGTGCCTACAGCCAGCCCAAGTTTGTTATGTTAGGCCTTGGAAGCCTGTCTGCGGTCACTCCTTCCACTAGACTTCCACAGACCAGACCACTGCTGCCCGTGTACCCCTGGAACCAATTTAAAAGTGCCTACAGCCAGCCCAAGTTTGTTATGTTAGGCCTTGGAAGCCTGTCTGCGGTCACTCCTTCCACTAGACTTCCACTGACCAGACCACTGCTGCCCGTGTACCCCTGGAACCAATTTAAAAGTGCCTACAGCCAGCCCAAGTTTGTTATGTTAGGCCTTGGAAGCCTGTCTGCGGTCACTCCTTCCACTAGACTTCCACTGACCAGACCACTGCTGCCCGTGTACCCCTGGAACCAATTTAAAAGTGCCTACAGCCAGCCCAAGTTTGTTATGTTAGGCCTTCGAAGCCTGTCTGCGGTCACTCCTTCCACTAGACTTCCACTGACCAGACCACTGCTGCCCGTGTACCCCTGGAACCAATTTAAAAGTGCCTACAGCCAGCCCAAGTTTGTTATGTTAGGCCTTGGAAGCCTGTCTGCGGTCACTCCTTCCACTAGACTTCCACAGACCAGACCACTGCTGCCCGTGTACCCCTGGAACCAATTTAAAAGTGCCTACAGCCAGCCCAAGTTTGTTATGTTAGGCCTTGGAAGCCTGTCTGCGGTCACTCCTTCCACTAGACTTCCACTGACCAGACCACTGCTGCCCGTGTACCCCTGGAACCAATTTAAAAGTGCCTACAGCCAGCCCAAGTTTGTTATGTTAGGCCTTCGAAGCCTGTCTGCGGTCACTCCTTCCACTAGACTTCCACAGACCAGACCACTGCTGCCCGTGTACCCCTGGAACCAATTTAAAAGTGCCTACAGCCAGCCCAAGTTTGTTATGTTAGGCCTTCGAAGCCTGTCTGCGGTCACTCCTTCCACTAGACTTCCACAGACCAGACCACTGCTGCCCGTGTACCCCTGGAACCAATTTAAAAGTGCCTACAGCCAGCCCAAGTTTGTTATGTTAGGCCTTGGAAGCCTGTCTGCGGTCACTCCTTCCACTAGACTTCCACTGACCAGACCACTGCTGCCCGTGTACCCCTGGAACCAATTTAAAAGTGCCTACAGCCAGCCCAAGTTTGTTATGTTAGGCCTTCGAAGCCTGTCTGCGGTCACTCCTTCCACTAGACTTCCACAGACCAGACCACTGCTGCCCGTGTACCCCTGGAACCAATTTAAAAGTGCCTACAGCCAGCCCAAGTTTGTTATGTTAGGCCTTGGAAGCCTGTCTGCGGTCACTCCTTCCACTAGACTTCCACAGACCAGACCACTGCTGCCCGTGTACCCCTGGAACCAATTTAAAAGTGCCTACAGCCAGCCCAAGTTTGTTATGTTAGGCCTTGGAAGCCTGTCTGCGGTCACTCCTTCCACTAGACTTCCACTGACCAGACCACTGCTGCCCGTGTACCCCTGGAACCAATTTAAAAGTGCCTACAGCCAGCCCAAGTTTGTTATGTTAGGCATTCGAAGCCTGTCTGCGGTCACTCCTTCCACTAGACTTCCACAGACCAGACCACTGCTGCCCGTGTACCCCTGGAACCAATTTAAAAGTGCCTACAGCCAGCCCAAGTTTGTTATGTTAGGCCTTCGAAGCCTGTCTGCGGTCACTCCTTCCACTAGACTTCCACAGACCAGACCACTGCTGCCCGTGTACCCCTGGAACCAATTTAAAAGTGCCTACAGCCAGCCCAAGTTTGTTATGTTAGGCCTTGGAAGCCTGTCTGCGGTCACTCCTTCCACTAGACTTCCACTGACCAGACCACTGCTGCCCGTGTACCCCTGGAACCAATTTAAAAGTGCCTACAGCCAGCCCAAGTTTGTTATGTTAGGCCTTCGAAGCCTGTCTGCGGTCACTCCTTCCACTAGACTTCCACAGACCAGACCACTGCTGCCCGTGTACCCCTGGAACCAATTTAAAAGTGCCTACAGCCAGCCCAAGTTTGTTATGTTAGGCCTTCGAAGCCTGTCTGCGGTCACTCCTTCCACTAGACTTCCACAGACCAGACCACTGCTGCCCGTGTACCCCTGGAACCAATTTAAAAGTGCCTACAGCCAGCCCAAGTTTGTTATGTTAGGCCTTGGAAGCCTGTCTGCGGTCACTCCTTCCACTAGACTTCCACTGACCAGACCACTGCTGCCCGTGTACCCCTGGAACCAATTTAAAAGTGCCTACAGCCAGCCCAAGTTTGTTATGTTAGGCCTTGGAAGCCTGTCTGCGGTCACTCCTTCCACTAGACTTCCACTGACCATACACTGCTGCCCATGTACCCCTGGAACCAATTTAAAAGTGCCTACAGCCAGCCCAAGTTTGTTATGTTAGGCCTTCGAAGCCTGTCTGCGTCCCGTTCTTTCAACTACAACTACACTGACCAGGCCACTGATGGCCGTGTTCCCCTGGAACCAATTTTAACTTGCCTACAGCCAGCCCAATGTTAGGCCTTTGATGCCTGTCTGCCGTCACTCCTTCCACTAGGCCTCCACTGACCTGTCTATTGCTGCCCGTGTACCCCTTGAACCAACATCATTAAATATAAAAAAAATTAATTTGATTATAAAAAATAAGATCGTGTTGAGATCTCAAATGCAGACATTTTAACAATCAAAACAAACACACAACAAATATCTGGAACTGTACTACAAAGGTCCAACAGCTACAATTTCTTTCTCCTGCAAGAAGTTAACTGAAAGTTTTTTGGAGTTGTTAACACAGATATGGCATCCACCGAGTGTTGTCCTGTCGCGTCTCCTTTAAATTATTTCCAATAAGATGTTAAACTATTAATTTAATAAAATCAATAATTAAAAAAATAATTGAGTAAGTCAAAAGCACATTGCAAATAAACATTAATTACAAATCAAGAAGCATGGCGCGTCCGAGGGTGAGTAGATACCGAATAAGAATATAATCACCCTCGGACGCGCAATGCTTATTTACAACAGCCTTCCATCCTAAGAATCAGCCCTTCCGTGGTGTAGAGAGAGGTTGTGTTACACTCCAAGGTGTTCCCCAGGTTGCCTTTCCTGAGCTTCGATCTTCCGGCTCTCGTTTAGTAGCTGTTGGAAACTACGCTGCATTAGGCCTACTAATTGTGTATGGGTGAAACAGTGGCGCATCTGCGGTCCCTCCTTCCACTAGGCCTCCACTGACCTGTCTACTGCGGCCCGTGTACCCCTTGAACCAACCTAATAAAATATTTAAAAAATTAATTTGATTATAAAAAATAAGATCGTGTTGAGATCTCAAATGCAGACATTTTAACAATCAAAACAAACACACAACAAATATCTGGAACTGTACTACAAAGGTCCAACAGCTACAATTTCTTTCTCCTGCAAGAAGTTAACTGAAAGTTTTTTGGAGTTGTTAACACAGATATGGCATCCACCGAGTGTTGTCCTGTCGCGTCTCCTTTAAATTATTTCCAATAAGATGTTAAACTATTAATTTAATAAAATCAATAATTAAAAAAATAATTGAGTAAGTCAAAAGCACATTGCAAATAAACATTAATTACAAATCAAGAAGCATGGCGCGTCCGAGGGTGAGTAGATACCGAATAAGAATATAATCACCCTCGGACGCGCAATGCTTATTTACAACAGCCTTCCTTCCTAAGAATCAGCCCTTTCGTGGTGTAGAGAGAGGTTGTGTTACACTCCAAGGTGTTCCCCGGGTTGCCTTTCATGAGCTTCGATCTTCCGGCTCTCGTTTAGTAGTTGGTGGAAAAGTACACAGCATTAGGCCTACAAAATGGGTATGGGGTGGAGAGAGATGGTGTGTTACACTCCAAGGTGTTCCCCAGGTTGCCTTTCCTGAGCTTCGATCTTCATGCTCTCGTTTAGTAGGTGTCGGAAAGTAGGCTGCATTAGGCCTACAAATTGGGTATGGGGTGGAGAGAGATGGTGTGTTACACTCCAAGGTGTTCCCCAGGTTTCCTTGCCATTGCTTCGGTCTTCCGACTCTCGTTTAGTAGTTGTAGAAAAGTACACAGCATTAGGCCTACAAAATGGGTATGGGGTGGAGAGAGATGGTGTGTTACACTCCAAGGTGTTCCCCAGGTTGCCTTTCCTGAGCTTCGATCTTCATGCTCTCGTTTAGTAGGTGTCGGAAAGTAGGCTGCATTAGGCCTAAAAAATGGGGAATGGGGTGGAGAGAGATGGTGTGTTACACTCCAAGGTGTTCCCCAGGTTTCCTTGCCATTGCTTCGGTCTTCCGACTCTCGTTTAGTAGTTGTAGAAAAGTACACAGCATTAGGCCTACAAAATGGGTATGGGGTGGAGAGAGATGGTGTGTTACACTCCAAGGTGTTCCCCAGGTTGCCTTTCCTGAGCTTCGATCTTCATGCTCTCGTTTAGTAGGTGTCGGAAAGTAGGCTGCATTAGGCCTAAAAAATGGGGAATGGGGTGGAGAGAGATGGTGTGTTACACTCCAAGGTGTTCCCCAGGTTTCCTTGCCATTGCTTCGGTCTTCCGACTCTCGTTTAGTAGTTGTAGAAAAGTACACTGCATTAGGCCTAAAAAATGGGTATGGGGTGGAGAGAGATGGTGTGTTACACTCCAAGGTGTTCCCCAGGTTGCCTTTCCTGAGCTTCGATCTTCATGCTCTCGTTTAGTAGGTGTCGGAAAGTAGGCTGCATTAGGCCTACAAATTGGGTATGGGGTGGAGAGAGATGGTGTGTTACACTCCAAGGTGTTCCCCAGGTTTCCTTGCCATTGCTTCGGTCTTCCGACTCTCGTTTAGTAGTTGTAGAAAAGTACACAGCATTAGGCCTACAAAATGGGTATGGGGTGGAGAGAGATGGTGTGTTACACTCCAAGGTGTTCCCCAGGTTGCCTTTCCTGAGCTTCTATCTTCAGGCTCTCATTAAATTGTGGTTAAATGGAACAACTGCATTTGGCGTACTAGTTGGTTTGGGGCCTACTATCGGTGTCTGCCACTCCTTGCTGTTCTCCTCCACTGAACAAAGCTGTGCCGCCTGTTTACTACGGTTGCCAATTTTGAACTGCATTTCGACTACTTACTGATTTGGCCCTACTCTCTGTGTCAGCCTCTCATTCCAGTTGTCCTCCACTGCAATGCCCCCTGGTTATTCCTGTGTTACCAATTTTGAACTGCATTTAGCCCACTTTCTTCTTTGGGCCTATATCTGTGTTTCCACTTCATCGTGCCCATTGCCCAGCCAGTGATAGATGAGTCTGCTGGTACATTGACCCATAACGCAACATTCCCCGTGCACGCTACACAACAACATTGTGACCCTGCTGAAAGTCAGGTTGCTCTTCCCGCATACCATACCACCTTACACGGGGACAAACAGGAAGGTGCAGATGAAAGTGCAGGTTCCTTCATCAGGTGGGGGGAGGAATACTAGTTGGCGACGTCACTGGCACAGGGCCTCTCATAGTACGCAAAAGTGTTGCTGCCGGTGGGAGGCGCCCCCGCCGTGCAAACACACCGCTGTACTTTGAGGGGCCCTGTGCCAGTGCCAATGCCAACGAGTGGGCCCCCCCTGCTTGCTCAGGTTCACAGCACTTGCAAAGTTGAAATACTTACCTCTCCCTGCTCCACTGCCGTGACGTGGTCCAGATTTCCTGGGCCCACTAATTACTTGAACCAGCCCTACCCCCCACAACTTTAGCCAAATGACCCCCAATTTCAAATGCCTTCCAATTATTATAAGGTAAATTACGCTTGACAAGCTTCATTAAGAAGAATGGATGGTTTTGACATTAAAATGGGCACTCTAGGTGTTTTCCTGGCCCCCACTCACTGCCGACTATGCTGCCCCATTGACTTGCATTGGGTTTCGTGTTTCGGTCGATCCCGACTTTACGTCATAATCGGCCGATTTCACTCGACCCGACTTTGGACATAGTCGGGTTTCGCAAAACCCGGCTCGACTCTAAAAAGGTCAAGGTCGCTCAACTCTACTCTTTGCCACATGGGTTTTTTTTGCCTTCCTCTGGATCAACATGTTAGGGCATGTTAGGTTAGGCTATGGGTTGAACTAGATGGACATATAGTCTTCCTTCAACCTTAATAACTATGTAACTATGTAACTATGTAACTATATTGCTGTTGCTGGTATTTCTCAATAACTGGGCTGGTGGTTGTAATTGTTGATCAGGTAGTGGTGTATTGCTGTATTTTATGATGGAGCCTGTATGTCATTGCAGTGTAATAATGGTGGATATTTCAGATATTCTGATGCACTAAATCTCGTTAAAACCGCTATACAATGAATGACAGATTTTGATGTTAATGGCTGCGGAATCTGTTTTTATCTCGGATGCTTAATCCTGATCAGCGGTGGATTACAAGCAACTTGTCCCCTGAACTTCAAGAGCCCTAAACTCAAAACAAGCAGATGTTTCGGTATTTCTGGCATCCACCCCCAATTTTCCGCTTACACATGTCCAGCTCCAAGTGTAGTTTTTGATTAGACACGATTATGTTCTACTTTGGTGCTTTGGGTATATAGGGAACACATAATTCGACTTTATATGATGGTACATTTGACTCAAAGGGAAATTGCAGTGTTTTTTTTTCTGTTTATGGAAGTCACATGGTTACTTTAATAAAAACAGATGTGATAATATTCCACCCATTGGCGTAGTAATAAAAAGTATTGGCGGCTGAGCAGAACAAATTAATAAAGTGTAATTTATGATCAAGTGTGACCTGTGGAGAAGAATACAGGAATCGAGTTTTGGAACTTGGTTGTTGTTTCAAACTTTGTAACTTTGAATTGTCATGTACTTAAAGGGGAAGTGTCACCAAGTTTTTGCTACCCCATCTGAGATCTGCATGATGTAGGAGCAGAGACCCTGATTCAAGTGATGTGTCTCTTACTGGGCTACTTACTGTAGTTTTGTCAACAGGGGTGGGGAAAAAAGAACGATCAAAAAGTCCCATGTAGAATAAGAAATATCAAATCTTTATTTAACAAATGTAATATACAGCAGGGAAAAGACATAGAACGCATATACATGTATAAGTGTACATGGGACTCATAGGGCAAGGAGCTGTGACTAGGGTTGAGCGAAACGGGTCGAACATTTTCAAAAGTCGCCGACTTTTGGCTAAGTCGGGGTTTCATGAAACCCGATCCGACCCCTGTGCGGGGTCGGCCATGCGGTACGCGACTTTCGCGCCAAAGTCGCGTTTCAATGACGCGAAAAGCGCCATTTCTCAGCCAATGAAGGTAAACGCAGAGTGTGGGCAGCGTGATGACATAGGTCCTGGTCCCCACCATCTTAGAGAAGGGCATTGCAGTGATTGGCTTGCTGTCTGCGACGTCACAGGGGCTATAAAGAGGCGTTCCCGCCGACCGCCATCTTACTGCTGCTGATCTGAGCTTAGGGAGAGGTTGCTGCCGCTTTGTCAGAAGCAGGGATAGCGTTAGGCAGGGTCCATTAACCACAAAACCGCTTGTGCTGCAGCGATTTGCACTGTCCAACACCACCCTCGGTGTGCAGGGACAGTGGAAGTTTTTTTTTTTTTTTTTTTCCCCTCAGCGCTGTAGCTCATTGGGCTGCCCTAGAAGGCTCCCTGATAGCTGCATTGCTGTGTGTACGCCGCTGTGCAAACCAACTGCTTTTTTCAAAGCACAAATCCTCTTGTTCCTTCCTTTCTGCACAGCTATCTTTTTTGTTTGTCCACACTTTTTATTTCATTTGTGCATCAGTCCACTCCTTATTGCTGCCTGCCATACCTGGCTGAGATTACTGCAGGCAGGGAGATAGTAGCTGCCTGCCATACCTGGCTGAGATTACTGCAGGCAGGGAGATAGTAATTGTAGGACATTCCCTGTTTTTTTTTTTTTTTTTTTTTTTGGTGGGAGATTAAGATTGGCAATTTGGCATTTCTGCTAGAGTGCCATCCCTGTGTGTGCCATCTCTCTCACATAGTGGGCCATAGAAAGCCTTTTCATTTTTCTGTATTTTTTTTTGTGGGGTGTATAAATTCTCCCTGATAAAAATACAGTGGGAGATTAATATTGGCCTTTGGGCTTGTGTGCCAGTCCTGAGTGTGCCATCTCTCTCACAAATAGTGGGCCATAGAAAGCCTATTTTATTTTTTTTTGGGTTTTATAAATTCTCCCTGAAAAAAAGGGAGATTAATATTGGCCTCTGGGCTTGTGTGCCAGTCCTGAGCGTGCCATCTGTGCCAGCCCTGAGCGTGCCATCTCTCTCACAAATAGTGGGCCATAGAAAGCCTATTTAATTTTTTTTTTGGTTTTATAAATTCTCCCTGAAAAAAAGGGAGATTAATATTGGCCTCTGGGCTTGTGTGCCAGTCCTGAGCGTGCCATCTGTGCCAGCCCTGAGCGTGCCATCTCTCTCACAAATAGTGGGCCATAGAAAGCCTATTTAATTTTTTTTTTGTTTTATAAATTTTCCCTGAAAAAAGGGAGATTAATATTGGCCTCTGGGCTTGTGTGCCAGTTGTGAGCGTGCCATCTGTGCCAGTCCTGAGCGTGCCATCTCTCTCACAAATAGTGGGCCATAGAAAGCCTATTTAATTTTTTTTTTGGTTTTATAAATTTTCCCTGAAAAAAGGGAGATTAATATTGGCCTCTGGGCTTGTGTGCCAGTTGTGAGCGTGCCATCTGTGCCAGTCCTGAGCGTGCCATCTCTCTCACAAATAGTGGGCCATAGAAAGCCTATTTAAATATTTTTTTGGTTTTATAAATTCTCCCAGAAAAAAAGGGAGATTAATATTGGCCTCTGGGCTTCTGTGCCAGTCCTGAGCGTGCCATCTGTGCCAGTCCTGAGCGTCCCATCTCTCTCACAAATAGTGGGCCATAGAAAGCCTATTTTTTTTTTTTTTTGGGTTTTAGAAATTCTCCCTGGAAAAAAAAAGGGAGATTAATATTGCCCTTTGGGCTTGTGTGCCAGTACTAAGCGTTCCATCTCTCTCTCTCTCTCAGTCAGTGGGCCATAGAACGCCTATTTTTGGTTTTATTTGTTTTCTAAATTCTCCCTGAAAAAATCATTTTATTTTATTTGGTTTCTAAATTCTTCCTGATAAAATCATATTTTTTTTATTATTTTTTTTTCTAAAGTCTCCCTGAAAAAAAAAAAAAAAACAGTGGGAGATTAATATTGGCCTTTCTGCTTGTGTGCCAGTCTTGACTCCTGGGTGCGTCATCTCTCAGTCAGTGGGCCATAGAACGCCTATTTTTGGTTTTATTTGTTTTCTAAATTCTCCCTGAAAAAATCATTTTATTTTATTTGGTTTCTAAATTCTTCCTGATAAAATCATATTTTTTTTATTATTTTTTTTTCTAAAGTCTCCCTGAAAAAAAAAAAAAAAAACAACCAAAAAAAACAGTGGGAGATTAATATTGGCCTTTCTGCTTGTGTGCCAGTCTTGACTCCTGGGTGTGCCATCTCTCTCTCTCTCTCTCTCTCTCTCTCTCTCTCTCTCCAATTGTGGTCCATAGAAAGCCTATATTTTTTTTCCTTGATTTGGGTTCTAAAATCTACCAGAGAAAATAACTACATCAATCATTGGTAGAAAAATATTGGCCTCTGGGTTTGTGTGCCACTCCTGACTCCTGTGTGCGTCATCTCTCAGTCAGTGGGCCATAGAACGCCTATTTTTGTTTTTATTTGTTTTATAAATTCTCCCTGAAAAAATCATTTTATTTTATTTGGTTTCTAAATTCTTCCTGATAAAATCATATTTTTTTTATTATTTTTTTTTCTAAAGTCTCCCTGAAAAAAAAAAAAAAAAAAAAAAAAAAAAAAACAGTGGGAGATTAATATTGGCCTTTCTGCTTGTGTGCCAGTCTTGACTCCTGGGTGTGCCATCTCTCTCTCTCTCTCTCTCTCTCCAATTGTGGTCCATAGAAAGCCTATATTTTTTTTCCTTGATTTGGGTTCCAAAATCTACCAGAGAAAATAACTACATCAATCATTGGTAGAAAAATATTGGCCTCTGGGCTTGTGTGCCACTCCTGACTCCTGTGTGCGTCATCTCTCAGTCAGTGGGCCATAGAACGCCTATTTTTGTTTTTATTTGTTTTATAAATTCTCCCTGGAAAAATCATTTTATTTTATTTGGTTTCTAAATTCTTCCTGATAAAATCATATTTTTTTTATTATTTTTTTTTCTAAAGTCTCCCTGAAAAAAAAAAAAAAAACAAACAAAAAAAACAGTGGGAGATTAATATTGGCCTTTCTGCTTGTGTGCCAGTCTTGACTCCTGGGTGTGCCATCTCTCTCTCTCTCTCTCTCTCTCTCTCTCCAATTGTGGTCCATAGAAAGCCTATATTTTTTTTCCTTGATTTGGGTTCCAAAATCTACCAGAGAAAATAACTACATCAATCATTGGTAGAAAAATATTGGCCTCTGGGCTTGTGTGCCACTCCTGACTCCTGTGTGCGTCATCTCTCAGTCAGTGGGCCATAGAACGCCTATTTTTGTTTTTATTTGTTTTATAAATTCTCCCTGGAAAAATCATTTTATTTTATTTGGTTTCTAAATTGTTCCTGATAAAATCATATTTTTTTTATTATTTTTTTTTCTAAAGTCTCCCTGAAAAAAAAAAAAAAAAACAAACAAAAAAAACAGTGGGAGATTAATATTGGCCTTTCTGCTTGTGTGCCAGTCTTGACTCCTGGGTGTGCCATCTCTCTCTCTCTCTCTCTCTCTCTCCAATTGTGGTCCATAGAAAGCCTATATTTTTTTTCCTTGATTTGGGTTCCAAAATCTACCAGAGAAAATAACTACATCAATCATTGGTAGAAAAATATTGGCCTCTGGGCTTGTGTGCCACTCCTGACTCCTGTGTGCGTCATCTCTCAGTCAGTGGGCCATAGAACGCCTATTTTTGTTTTTATTTGTTTTATAAATTCTCCCTGGAAAAATCATTTTATTTTATTTGGTTTCTAAATTCTTCCTGATAAAATCATATTTTTTTTATTATTTTTTTTTCTAAAGTCTCCCTGAAAAAAAAAAAAAACAAAAAAAAAAAACAAAACCCCCCAAAAAATGGGAGATTAATATTGGCCTTTCTGCTTGTGTGCCAGTCTTGACTCCTGGGTGTGCCATCTCTCTCTCTCTCTCTCTCTCTCTCTCTCCAATTGTGGTCCATAGAAAGCCTACATTTTTTTTCCTTGATTTGGGTTCCAAAATCTACCAGAGAAAATAACTCCATCAATCATTGGTAGAAAAATATTGGCCTCTGGGCTTGTGTGCCACTCCTGATTCCTGTGTGCGTCATCTCTCACTCAGTGGCCCATAGAAAGCATATAGTTTGTTACATTTGTTTTCTAAATTCTCCCTGCAAAAATCTATTTTTTTTTTTTGGGGGGGTTTCTAAAGTGTTCCTGAAAAAAATAAAAATAAAAAAAAAATAATAGTGTGACATTAATATTAACATTTGTGCTTCAGTGACAGTCCTGCGTGTGGGGCATCTCTCTAATTTGCAGCCACCAAAAAAAGAGTGTGTAACATTGGGCCTGATTTTCGCTGTGGTCTCACCAACCTGTAAAGGGGTAGCTAAATCATACTGAAGTTATAGCTCACCGTGTAAGTTGTGTGACTGCAACAAATAACGTTAGTTTGGTTACGTTTTTAAAACAATGAGGAAGTCTAGTGGAAGAGGTCGTGGCCGGGGGCGTTCATTGTCAGCTGGTAATGAGGGTAGTGGTAGTGGTGGAGCATCAGGTGGTCGTGGGGAAAAAAATATTGCACCTAAGTCTGGAGCTGTGGAGCCAGGTTCGTCGTCCGGCTACACAAGGCCTCGAACGCTCCCTTTTCTGGGATTAGGAAAACCGCTTTTAAAGCCGGAGCAGCAAGAGCAAGTTTTGGCTTATCTTGCTGACTCAGCCTCTAGCTCTTTTGCCTCCTCTCGTGAAACTGGTAAAAGTAAAAGCAGCGCGTCGTTAGTGGATGTTCACGGTCAGGGACAAGTCACTTCCTTGTCCTCTTCAGCAAAAACAACAACAGAGAAGAATGCAGCAGGCGACACAATGGGTTACTCCATGGAGCTCTTTACACATACCGTCCCTGGCTTAGAAAGTGAAGCAGTTAACAGTCCATGCCCATTACAAGTTGAATCTGACATGGAGTGCACTGACGCACAGCCACAGCCAGACTACTATGCTGGTCCTTTGACTCAGACCACAACATTGCCCTCGCAGGGTGCTGATCAAGAATCAGACCCTGATGAGACTATGTTGCCCCATCACGAACGCTATACCACCGAACGACACGGTGACACAGACGAAGTTGCGCAGGAGGTACAAGAAGAGTTATTAGATGACCCAGTTCTTGACCCCGATTGGCAGCCATTGGGGGAACAGGGTGCAGGCGGCAGCAGTTCTGAAGCAGAGGAGGAGGAGGGGCCGCAGCAGGCATCAACATCGCCACAGGTTCCATCTGCCGGGCCCGTATCTTGCCCAAAACGCGTGGCAAAGCCAAAACCTGGTGGAGGACAGCGTGGCCATCCGGTTAAAGCTCAGTCTGCAATGCCTGAAAAGGTATCCGATGCTAGAAAGAGTGCAGTCTGGCATTTTTTTAAACAACATCCAATTGATCAGCGCAAAGTCATCTGTCAAAAATGTTCTACTTCCTTAAGCAGAGGTCAGAATCTGAAAAGTCTCAATACTAGTTGCATGCATAGACATATAACCACCATGCATTTGAAAGCTTGGACTAACTACCAAACGTCCCTTAAGGTTGTTGCACCCTCGGCCAATGAAGCTAGTCATCAACGCAACATCCCTTCCGGCAGTGTAGGACCACCATTTAGCGCACCACCTGCTGTATCTGTGCAGGTATCTTTGCCAGGCCAAAGCAGTCAGGGTCAGGGAATCACCAGTTTCGTAGTAGGAAACACTGCATCTAGGGCACCGGCGGCAACAATACCATCTCCCACCGTCTCTCAGTCTGCCATGTCCACCGGCACCCCCGCTAGTTCCACGATCTCCAGCTCTCCAGTCCAGCTCACCCTACATGAGACTATGGTTAGAAAAAGGAAATACTTAGCCTCGCATCCGCGTACACAGGGTTTGAACGCCCACATAGCTAGACTAATCTCGTTAGAGATGATGCCCTACCGGTTAGTTGAAAGCGAAGCTTTCAAAGACCTGATGGACTACGCTGTACCACGCTACGAGCTACCCAGTCGACACTTTTTTTCCAGAAAAGCCATCCCAGCCCTCCACCAGCATGTTAAAGAGCGCATCGTCCATGCACTCAGGCAATCTGTGAGCACAAAGGTGCACCTGACAACAGATGCATGGACCAGTAGGCATGGCCAGGGACGTTACGTGTCCATCACGGCACACTGGGTAAATGTGGTGGATTCAGGGTCCACAGGGGACAGCAAGTTTGGGACAGTTCTGCCTAGCCCACGGTCTAGTAAACAGTTGTCTGTAGCCGTTCGCACCCCCTCCTCCTCCTCCTCCTCCTCGTCCTCCTGCAGAAGCAAGAGCTCGTCCACAGACCGCAGTCGCACAAACACTCCATCCGCACCTGCCACTGTTGCACACCAGGTCTCCCATTATGGGGCAGCTACTGGCATACGTCAGCAGGCTGTATTGGCTATGAAGTGTTTGGGCGACAATAGACACACCGCGGAAGTTCTGTCCGAGTTCTTGCAGCAAGAAACGGAGTCGTGGCTGGGCACTGTAGATCTTGAGGCAGGCAAGGTAGTGAGTGATAACGGAAGGAATTTCATGGCTGCCATCTCCCTTTCCCAACTGAAACACATTCCTTGCCTGGCTCACACCTTAAACCTGGTGGTGCAGTGCTTCCTGAAAAGTTATCCGGGGTTATCCGACCTGCTCCTCAAAGTGCGTGGACTTTGCGCACATATCCGCCGTTCGCCTGTACACTCCAGCCGTATGCAGACCTATCAGCGTTCTTTGAACCTTCCCCAGCATCGCCTAATCATAGACGTTGCAACAAGGTGGAACTCAACACTGCACATGCTTCAGAGACTGTGCGAACAGAGGCGGGCTGTTATGTTTTTGTGGGAGGATACACATACACGGGCAGGCAGTAGGATGGCAGACATGGAGTTGTCAGGTGTGCAGTGGTCGAAGATTCAAGACATGTGTCAAGTCCTTCAGTGTTTTGAGGAATGCACACGGCTGGTTAGTGCAGACAACGCCATAATAAGCATGAGCATCCCCCTAATGCGTCTGCTGATGCAAAGTTTGACGCACATAAAGGATCAGGCGTCTGCACCAGAGGAAGAGGAAAGCCTTGATGACAGTCAGCGATTGTCTGGTCAGGGCAGTGTACATGACGAGGTACCGGGCGAAGAGGAGGTGGAGGATGAGGAGGATGATGGGGATGAGTATATTTTTAATGAGGAAGCTTTCCCGGGGGCACGGGAAATTGGTGGCGTGGCAAGGCCGGGTTCTGGTTTTTTGAGGGACACAAGTGACGTAGATTTGCCTGCAACTGCCCCTCAACCAAGCACAACCGCAGATTTGACAACGGGAACTTTGGCCCACATGGCGGATTATGCCTTGCGTATCCTCAAAAGGGACACACGCATTACAAAAATGATGAACGATGACGATTACTGGTTGGCCTGCCTCCTTGATCCTTGCTATAAAGGCAAATTGCAAAATATTATGCCACATGAGAACTTGGAACTAATATTAGCAACAAAACAATCAACTCTTGTTGACCGTTTGCTTCTGGCATTCCCTGCACACAGCGCCCGTGATCGTTCTCACACGAGCTCCAGGGGCCAGCAGACCAGAGGTGTTAGAGGGGCAGAAATCAGAAGTGGCGTTGGCCAGAGGGGTTTTCTGACCAGGTTGTGGAGTGATTTTTCTATGACCGCAGACAGGACAGGTACTGCAGCATCAATTCAAAGTGACAGGAGACAACATTTGTCCAGTATGGTTACAAACTATTTTTCATCCCTTATCGACGTTCTCCCTCAACCGTCATTCCCATTTGATTACTGGGCATCCAAATTAGACACCTGGCCAGAATTGGCAGAATATGCATTGCAGGAGCTTGCTTGCCCGGCAGCTAGTGTCCTATCAGAAAGAGTATTCAGTGCTGCAGGTTCAATACTAACAGAAAAAAGGACTCGTCTGGCTACCCAAAATGTAGATGATCTAACCTTCATTAAAATGAACCACAACTGGATTTCAAAATCTTTTGCCCCACCCTGCCCGGCTGACACCTAGCTTTCCTATGAAAAGGTCTTGCCTGTGGACTATTCTGAATGACTTTTCCAATCTCGTAATTTTCTTCACCTGATTGTCCAGCATACGACATGTTTCCACCTCACGAAATGGCCAAACTCCCCACACGGGGCCGTGCTATCGCCACTTTGCGCTTGGACCCTTGAGAGTGCTGTTTGTCTGAAGAGGTGGGTGTGGCCGCTTTTGGTCGACGGCACTGCCACTGGGTCCCTCATAGTACAATAAAGTGTCTCTGGCGGTGGTGGTGCGCACCCAACGTCAGACACACCGTTGTAATATGAGGGGCCCTGTGCCTGTACCGCCGGCCACAAGACAGTTCCCCCCCCCAGCTCAAACAGTGCTCTACCACTAGCAAAATTATCTCTCACAGCTTCACCAATGTGTAGTCTAGGCGCTGACATCCTTCAATGCCTGGCACTGACAATACCATTGTTTTGACATTTTTGTTATGTTAGGCCTTCGAAGCCTGTCTGCGGTCCCTTCTTTCTACAACTACTACACTGACCAGGCCACTGCTGGCCGTGTTACCCTGGAACCAATTTAAAAGTGCCTACAGTCAGCCCAATTTTGTTATGTTAGGCCTTCGAAGACTGTCTGCCGTCACTCCTTCCACTAGACTTCCACTGACCATACACTGCTGCCCATGTACCCCTGGAACCAATTTAAAGTGCCTACAGCCAGCCCAATTTTGTTATGTTAGGCCTTCGAAGCCTGTCTGCGGTCACTCCTTCCACTAGACTTCCACTGACCAGACCACTGCTGCCCGTGTACCCCTGCAACCAATTTAAAAGTGCCTACAGCCAGCCCAAGTTTGTTATGTTAGGCCTTGGAAGCCTGTCTGCGGTCACTCCTTCCACTAGACTTCCACTGACCAGACCACTGCTGCCCGTGTACCCCTGGAACCAATTTAAAAGTGCCTACAGCCAGCCCAAGTTTGTTATGTTAGGCCTTCGAAGCCTGTCTGCGGTCACTCCTTCCACTAGACTTCCACAGACCAGACCACTGCTGCCCGTGTACCCCTGGAACCAATTTAAAAGTGCCTACAGCCAGCCCAAGTTTGTTATGTTAGGCCTTGGAAGCCTGTCTGCGGTCACTCCTTCCACTAGACTTCCACTGACCAGACCACTGCTGCCCGTGTACCCCTGGAACCAATTTAAAAGTGCCTACAGCCAGCCCAAGTTTGTTATGTTAGGCCTTCGAAGCCTGTCTGCGGTCACTCCTTCCACTAGACTTCCACAGACCAGACCACTGCTGCCCGTGTACCCCTGGAACCAATTTAAAAGTGCCTACAGCCAGCCCAAGTTTGTTATGTTAGGCCTTCGAAGCCTGTCTGCGGTCACTCCTTCCACTAGACTTCCACAGACCAGACCACTGCTGCCCGTGTACCCCTGGAACCAATTTAAAAGTGCCTACAGCCAGCCCAAGTTTGTTATGTTAGGCCTTGGAAGCCTGTCTGCGGTCACTCCTTCCACTAGACTTCCACTGACCAGACCACTGCTGCCCGTGTACCCCTGGAACCAATTTAAAAGTGCCTACAGCCAGCCCAAGTTTGTTATGTTAGGCCTTCGAAGCCTGTCTGCGGTCACTCCTTCCACTAGACTTCCACAGACCAGACCACTGCTGCCCGTGTACCCCTGGAACCAATTTAAAAGTGCCTACAGCCAGCCCAAGTTTGTTATGTTAGGCCTTCGAAGCCTGTCTGCGGTCACTCCTTCCACTAGACTTCCACAGACCAGACCACTGCTGCCCGTGTACCCCTGGAACCAATTTAAAAGTGCCTACAGCCAGCCCAAGTTTGTTATGTTAGGCCTTGGAAGCCTGTCTGCGGTCACTCCTTCCACTAGACTTCCACTGACCAGACCACTGCTGCCCGTGTACCCCTGGAACCAATTTAAAAGTGCCTACAGCCAGCCCAAGTTTGTTATGTTAGGCCTTCGAAGCCTGTCTGCGGTCACTCCTTCCACTAGACTTCCACAGACCAGACCACTGCTGCCCGTGTACCCCTGGAACCAATTTAAAAGTGCCTACAGCCAGCCCAAGTTTGTTATGTTAGGCCTTCGAAGCCTGTCTGCGGTCACTCCTTCCACTAGACTTCCACAGACCAGACCACTGCTGCCCGTGTACCCCTGGAACCAATTTAAAAGTGCCTACAGCCAGCCCAAGTTTGTTATGTTAGGCCTTGGAAGCCTGTCTGCGGTCACTCCTTCCACTAGACTTCCACTGACCAGACCACTGCTGCCCGTGTACCCCTGGAACCAATTTAAAAGTGCCTACAGCCAGCCCAAGTTTGTTATGTTAGGCCTTCGAAGCCTGTCTGCGGTCACTCCTTCCACTAGACTTCCACAGACCAGACCACTGCTGCCCGTGTACCCCTGGAACCAATTTAAAAGTGCCTACAGCCAGCCCAAGTTTGTTATGTTAGGCCTTCGAAGCCTGTCTGCGGTCACTCCTTCCACTAGACTTCCACAGACCAGACCACTGCTGCCCGTGTACCCCTGGAACCAATTTAAAAGTGCCTACAGCCAGCCCAAGTTTGTTATGTTAGGCCTTGGAAGCCTGTCTGCGGTCACTCCTTCCACTAGACTTCCACTGACCAGACCACTGCTGCCCGTGTACCCCTGGAACCAATTTAAAAGTGCCTACAGCCAGCCCAAGTTTGTTATGTTAGGCCTTGGAAGCCTGTCTGCGGTCACTCCTTCCACTAGACTTCCACTGACCATACACTGCTGCCCATGTACCCCTGGAACAAATTTAAAAGTGCCTACAGCCAGCCCAAGTTTGTTATGTTAGGCCTTCGAAGCCTGTCTGCGTCCCGTTCTTTCAACTACAACTACACTGACCAGGCCACTGATGGCCGTGTTCCCCTGGAACCAATTTTAACTTGCCTACAGCCAGCCCAATGTTAGGCCTTTGATGCCTGTCTGCCGTCACTCCTTCCACTAGGCCTCCACTGACCTGTCTATTGCTGCCCGTGTACCCCTTGAACCAACCTAATAAAATATTTAAAAAATTAATTTGATTATAAAAAATAAGATCGTGTTGAGATCTCAAATGCAGACATTTTAACAATCAAAACAAACACACAACAAATATCTGGAACTGTACTACAAAGGTCCAACAGCTACAATTTCTTTCTCCTGCAAGAAGTTAACTGAAAGTTTTTTGGAGTTGTTAACACAGATATGGCATCCACCGAGTGTTGTCCTGTCGCGTCTCCTTTAAATTATTTCCAATAAGATGTTAAACTATTAATTTAATAAAATCAATAATTAAAAAAATAATTGAGTAAGTCAAAAGCACATTGCAAATAAACATTAATTACAAATCAAGAAGCATGGCGCGTCCGAGGGTGAGTAGATACCGAATAAGAATATAATCACCCTCGGACGCGCAATGCTTATTTACAACAGCCTTCCTTCCTAAGAATCAGCCCTTTCGTGGTGTAGAGAGAGGTTGTGTTACACTCCAAGGTGTTCCCCGGGTTGCCTTTCATGAGCTTCGATCTTCCGGCTCTCGTTTAGTAGTTGGTGGAAAAGTACACAGCATTAGGCCTACAAAATGGGTATGGGGTGGAGAGAGATGGTGTGTTACACTCCAAGGTGTTCCCCAGGTTGCCTTTCCTGAGCTTCGATCTTCATGCTCTCGTTTAGTAGGTGTCGGAAAGTAGGCTGCATTAGGCCTACAAATTGGGTATGGGGTGGAGAGAGATGGTGTGTTACACTCCAAGGTGTTCCCCAGGTTTCCTTGCCATTGCTTCGGTCTTCCGACTCTCGTTTAGTAGTTGTAGAAAAGTACACAGCATTAGGCCTACAAAATGGGTATGGGGTGGAGAGAGATGGTGTGTTACACTCCAAGGTGTTCCCCAGGTTGCCTTTCCTGAGCTTCGATCTTCATGCTCTCGTTTAGTAGGTGTCGGAAAGTAGGCTGCATTAGGCCTAAAAAATGGGGAATGGGGTGGAGAGAGATGGTGTGTTACACTCCAAGGTGTTCCCCAGGTTTCCTTGCCATTGCTTCGGTCTTCCGACTCTCGTTTAGTAGTTGTAGAAAAGTACACTGCATTAGGCCTAAAAAATGGGTATGGGGTGGAGAGAGATGGTGTGTTACACTCCAAGGTGTTCCCCAGGTTGCCTTTCCTGAGCTTCGATCTTCATGCTCTCGTTTAGTAGGTGTCGGAAAGTAGGCTGCATTAGGCCTACAAATTGGGTATGGGGTGGAGAGAGATGGTGTGTTACACTCCAAGGTGTTCCCCAGGTTTCCTTGCCATTGCTTCGGTCTTCCGACTCTCGTTTAGTAGTTGTAGAAAAGTACACAGCATTAGGCCTACAAAATGGGTATGGGGTGGAGAGAGATGGTGTGTTACACTCCAAGGTGTTCCCCAGGTTGCCTTTCCTGAGCTTCGATCTTCATGCTCTCGTTTAGTAGGTGTCGGAAAGTAGGCTGCATTAGGCCTAAAAAATGGGGAATGGGGTGGAGAGAGATGGTGTGTTACACTCCAAGGTGTTCCCCAGGTTTCCTTGCCATTGCTTCGGTCTTCCGACTCTCGTTTAGTAGTTGTAGAAAAGTACACTGCATTAGGCCTAAAAAATGGGTATGGGGTGGAGAGAGATGGTGTGTTACACTCCAAGGTGTTCCCCAGGTTGCCTTTCCTGAGCTTCGATCTTCATGCTCTCGTTTAGTAGGTGTCGGAAAGTAGGCTGCATTAGGCCTACAAATTGGGTATGGGGTGGAGAGAGATGGTGTGTTACACTCCAAGGTGTTCCCCAGGTTTCCTTGCCATTGCTTCGGTCTTCCGACTCTCGTTTAGTAGTTGTAGAAAAGTACACAGCATTAGGCCTACAAAATGGGTATGGGGTGGAGAGAGATGGTGTGTTACACTCCAAGGTGTTCCCCAGGTTGCCTTTCCTGAGCTTCTATCTTCAGGCTCTCATTAAATTGTGGTTAAATGGAACAACTGCATTTGGCGTACTAGTTGGTTTGGGGCCTACTATCGGTGTCTGCCACTCCTTGCTGTTCTCCTCCACTGAACAAAGCTGTGCCGCCTGTTTACTACGGTTGCCAATTTTGAACTGCATTTCGACTACTTACTGATTTGGCCCTACTCTCTGTGTCAGCCTCTCATTCCAGTTGTCCTCCACTGCAATGCCCCCTGGTTATTCCTGTGTTACCAATTTTGAACTGCATTTAGCCCACTTTCTTCTTTGGGCCTATATCTGTGTTTCCACTTCATCGTGCCCATTGCCCAGCCAGTGATAGATGAGTCTGCTGGTACATTGACCCATAACGCAACATTCCCCGTGCACGCTACACAACAACATTGTGACCCTGCTGAAAGTCAGGTTGCTCTTCCCGCATACCATACCACCTTACACGGGGACAAACAGGAAGGTGCAGATGAAAGTGCAGGTTCCTTCATCAGGTGGGGGGAGGAATACTAGTTGGCGACGTCACTGGCACAGGGCCTCTCATAGTACGCAAAAGTGTTGCTGCCGGTGGGAGGCGCCCCCGCCGTGCAAACACACCGCTGTACTTTGAGGGGCCCTGTGCCAGTGCCAATGCCAACGAGTGGGCCCCCCCTGCTTGCTCAGGTTCACAGCACTTGCAAAGTTGAAATACTTACCTCTCCCTGCTCCACTGCCGTGACGTGGTCCAGATTTCCTGGGCCCACTAATTACTTGAACCAGCCCTACCCCCCACAACTTTAGCCAAATGACCCCCAATTTCAAATGCCTTCCAATTATTATAAGGTAAATTACGCTTGACAAGCTTCATTAAGAAGAATGGATGGTTTTGACATTAAAATGGGCACTCTAGGTGTTTTCCTGGCCCCCACTCACTGCCGACTATGCTGCCCCATTGACTTGCATTGGGTTTCGTGTTTCGGTCGATCCCGACTTTACGTCATAATCGGCCGATTTCACTCGACCCGACTTTGGACATAGTCGGGTTTCGCAAAACCCGGCTCGACTCTAAAAAGGTCAAGGTCGCTCAACTCTAGCTGTGACATATCGCGGAGTCCTGGCAGTATGACATATGAAAAATAAAATGTATCATTGTAAATAACCCTGCGTATTTAACCAAGTGATATGATGTCAGACAGATCATATGGACATAGGCAGCCCATTATCAAACAGAGGCAGGCAGGTAGGATGGCAGCCTTGTAATGTTGGCAGAAAATTATAGAACCAGAGGTACCATCAAAATCTCAAAAAAATGGTAGCCAAATGAATGAAAGATGAGGTACCTAAGGAAAGACAGCAATAAATGCAGTGGCTCACAGTACCTGTGTGTCTGTAGAGAGCGCGGGATGTCGTCACGGACAGGAGGCAGATCAAGAGTTAACAGGTACAGTATATTTAACAATAAATGCACTCCTCGCAGGGAGTAAAGGGTTGCAGGGTGATGGTAGGAAATGGGGCAGAACAGGTGAGAGTGGCAGTGTAGGTGAGGGACGAACTATAGTTCAGAATTAAAGAGGTGAAAACTTATCAGTAGTCTTCAAGTGTGCAGCATCTAGGGTTCCAACGGTGGCACCGACAGCAGCGGCATGTGACGCCTTGGTGAAGTCTGGAGCGGGCGGGAGGCCGACAGTGGCACCGACAACAGCGGCGTGTGGGGTCTCAATGAAGTCTCTGGGTGGCGGGTAGATTTCCCATGCTTACAGGTGTCTAGCATGGTTCTGATCACAGTGTGGGGAACCGCCGGAACGAGACTTCGCCCCGCGGTGTATGCAAGTCCTTGGTATTGAGGCCCAGGGGCTCTCAAACTATAACCCCTGGAGAATTCAGGTCCCGCGTGTCTGGGCTGCTATTAACTAAAACAGTCAGGGTGTCTACCGGTCCCTTTCAAGCAGCATGCACGTGGCTGTCACTTTCCTGGAGAGTCCTGCACCTGACTTTATGGGGCTAACCGGGCATGCACTGTACGTCTCCTTTTCTCTTGTGATCGCTATTGGCGGCGGGCGACAGCGATCACTGGTCTGTGTGGCATAGGTGCTCCCTGGACGGAGCACTCCTTTCTGTGTCAGATGCAGCACCTGACTTGGCTCTGCTCTGCGTGCACATCTCTGTTTTGTATGTCTGGCCATATTCTCCATTGCGGCCTGTCTGCAAGTGATGGGGCCTGTCACAGCGTCTGTACTGTCTGGAGGGACGTGGTGCAGCGCTCCACTCACCGGGCGCTGCTCTGCATTGTTGCCAGAGACCCCCCTGCAGTGCATGCTTTTCCCCTTTATACACGCTGCTGCGAATGTTTTTTGGCTCTCTCTGCCCTCCTGGGACAGCAGGAAGCTCCCTCTCCCTCGGGCTTCCCCCAGGCAGCAGGGGAAGGTCCGCCCCACTCAGGCTTCCCCCCGGGAACAGAGGATGCACCCGTTTCAGTTCCAGACCCGGCATCTCACAACATGTCCACCCTCAGCTGCACCGATGCGTGTTCTATGTGATGTATTCTCAAGGGGCACCTGCCATGTCAGAGCAGCTTGGTGGGCTCATCAGATCCTCCCTTATCATGGGTAAGCACTACACAATATACTGATTAGCATATGTCACTTTAAAGGTACCGTCACATTTAGCGACACTGCAGTGATATAGACAACGATGCCGATCACTGCAGCATCGCTGTTTAGGTCGTTGTGTGGTTGCTGGAGAGCTGTCACACAGACAGCTCTCCAGCGACCAACGATGCCGAAGTCCCCGGGTAACCAGGGTAAACATTGGGTTACTAAGCGCAGGGCCGCGCTTAGTAACCCAACGTTTACCCTGGTTACCATTGTAAAAGTTAAAAAAACAAACAGAACATACTTACATTCCGGTGTCTGTCCCCCGGCGTCAGCTTCCCTGCACTGTGTCAGCGCCGGCCGGCCGTAAAGCAGAGCACAGCGGTGACGTCACCGCTGTGCTTTACGGCCGGCGCTGACACAGTGCAGGGAAGCTGACGCCGGGGGACAGACACCGGAATGTAAGTATGTTCTGTTTGTTTTTTTAACTTTTACAATGGTAACCAGGGTAAACATCGGGTTACTAGGCGCGGCCCTGCGCTTAGTAACCCGATGTTTACCCTGGTTACCAGTGAACACATCGCTGGATCGGAGTCACACACGCCGATTCAGTGATGACAGCGGGTGATCAGCGACCAAAAAAAAGGTCCTGATCATTCCCAGCGACCAACGATCTCCCAGCAGGGGCCTGATCGTTGGTCGCTGTCACGCATAACGATTTCGTTAACGATATAGTTGCTACGTCACAAAAAGAAACGATATCGTTAACGAAATCGTTATGTGTGAAGGTACCTTAAGTCACTGCCATTTTAATCTTATCTGTCCCTAATTGTTTCTATAGGGGTTGATTACTACGGTGCTAGCTGATATTTATCCTACTCCTTGCTTAGGATTTTGATGCTCATCTCACTATTTTCTCCTTATTAGACCTATTTGTATATCCTTGATCGTGCCAAGTTTTATAATGCAGTATATAGTTAATAAATGGTGATTTTATTCATTCCCTTGGTTGGTGGTCTTTGCTTAATCCATTTTAGCTTAGTATTTTGGTATATTAATATTACGGGAGTACTCCACCATTTACTCAGAATGTTTATTTAGGCAGAACTATATACGTTTTTGTTCCCAACCTGGATCTATAACGTGTCTTTTGAACATTCTTGCACTTTACATCTTAGTAGTGATCTACAATATAATCTCATAAATATGATAAAACACCACAAAAGTTAAATATATAGTAAAATGGCAGATATACTCATGATGATAGATCCACTTAAACCTGAAAAATGATTTTAGGGAAAAAATATAATTAATAGATAGATTACTGATGGAGGATATGAATGATAAAGTGTTACTCCTGTAATCATTGACGTGTTCTGTGTAACTTGGCTAAGACACGTTGCTAGACATACACGCCCTGTTTCTAAATGAGGTGATTACTTTGACAATGACCCCGTACGTTGGAGAACTTAATCACTACTGACAGATATAGATAGTAGTATACACGGTGGAATCAGAAAAATGCCTTCACTACATTATGTTCTCTTCAAGATAAAACATTGATTAGGAAACAGAGTTTGCATAAATGTTTGGTCACAGAGGCGACAGTTTGTGACTTGAACGCTCCCGTTACTACTGCTCATTTCCGGCAAATATATATACTGATAGTTTTGTAGGAAACAGCAACAGATGCTCCAAATAGAGCCCCAAACATATAATTTGGTCTAGAAATATTTGGACAGGGAGATAGGTGATGCCAACTACTGCGCAGACGCAGGCGGCGCCATCTTGGAGGAGGATTTTTTTTCTTACTTCTCTAGTCAGATGGTGCCACTGGCGCATGCGCAATAGCAGCTGCCTGCATATAGATTTTTCATTTTTCTTCAGTATTTACAGATATTCATTATGTAAACTAGGGGGCAGGTCAGTGAGGGATCAGTGACCTGTCAGCAGGCTGCATTATGAATACCTCATTGGAGCATCACATGAAGACCCCCACAGGCCGTCCCGTAGCACGAGCATATCATTAACTCAAAACTAAAAATAAAGATTAAACAACAACCACAAGACCGATTTCATCAACCAAGGTACCATTTTAATCAGTATAACGGCACCAACCTGACACTGATTGTAGGTTATTGAGCAGAATCCTGCTGACAGGTTCCCTTTAAGGTTAGGGCTAGGACTCAAGTTAGGGAGATAATTGGGTAAGGATGAGGGTTAGGGTTAAGGGTAGGACTAGGTTTAGGGTTAGGACTACGTTTAGTAATATTACTATTTAGAGATACGTTTATGGTTAGAAAAGTAACATAGTTGCATAAAAAACTGAAAAACGTAATAAAAAAATCAAATAAAAATATAACAACACATTACTTTATTTTTTTACTTTTATGTCTAACATTCAGTTGGTTGGGGTGCGTAAAATACTTGGCTTTCCCTGGGTGCTGGCAACCCATGCTATGCCACTGTAGGGGATAAATTGCAATTATGAGAAAACCCTGCTACGGTACATTCATATGGAGTTTTTCTATGTTGATTTTTCTGACTGAAAAATCCATCTCCAAAAATCACATTAAAAAAACTACATTTTTTGGAGCAGTTGTTGGCATGTTTTTTGACATGGTATTTGTGGCTGTTGTGTTTCTTTCTGCTTCTTTGACACAATAGTCACATTTGAATTGTTTATTCAAGCAGAAATAACTCAAGATTAAGGAATTAACATGTTGCTTTTTTTTCCATGTGAAAAGTAATTAGTGGAAAAAACACTTGTCTTGTCTTAAGATGAGTGAACCCGAACTTAAAAGTTTGTGATTCGTACCGTTCTCCTGGAAGCCTTTTGTAATGTTTGGCATTCCGGGGGTAAGTCCGGTAGGAGAAAGAACATTTTCCAGCTCAAAAATTTGGATCCCCCTTGTTTTCAATGGGGTTTGGGTTCTGGTTCAAGTTCAGGTACAGTTCTGGTTCCCAAACCGAACTTTGGAAAAAAAAAACCCGAACTTCCACGAACCCGCTCATCCCTAGTCATACAGTTTAAAAATGTAGAAAATTAAAATTGCAAATAAAATAACAAAAAACAAAACGGAAACAAACAGGAAAAACTCATCTCTTCAGTCACTTGCTAATCCAGGGAAGATGCTCTGGTGGTCTCTGCGGCGTTCTTACATGTTGCAAGCATTGATGCGCTATCTCGCACTTACTGTCACCGACTATAACTAATTACAATGACTATTATGTGTTACAAATACAAAAGACTGAAAAATGAGCTGCTGCTTCTGTGTGAAAACTGTAATGATTAACGTCTGTGATGTGAGCATATGTGTTTTGTTCACTTTGGCTAAATTTTAGTTCTCATAAAAATGATGATCCTTTAAGATTAAAATATGTGACTTTAACTAGCGTAAACTTTTCCATTGAGAAGAGCCTGGGTTCTGTCATTTTGAAGCCTATTCCTCTGACGTACAAGTAGGGATTAAAGTGTGATTGCATTTTCTGGAAATATGTAACATACTTCAATGGAGGATCAACTTTTGATATATCTTTTACAGGGGAAACATAATTATTGTAAAGTTTCAGAAAGATTGAGCATTAAGTTAAGCTAGAAGGGTCAGCAGAGGTCTTTATACCACATGTGCAGGTTGTGCTCTCATCACGATGCTCTTAACGTACCGTCACATTTAGCGACGCTGCAGCGATCTAGACAACGATGCCGATCGCTGCAGCGGCGCTGTTTCGTCGCTGTGTGGTCGCTGGAGAGCTGTCACACAGACAGCTCTCCAGCGACGAACTATGCGAAGTCCCCTGGTAACCAGGGTAAACATCGGGTTACTAAGCACAGGGCCGCGCTTAGTAGCCCGATGTTTACCCTGGTTACCAGTGCTAATGTAAAAAAAACCAAACACTACATACTTACATTCCGGTGTCTGTCCTCCGTCGCTGTGCTTTCCTGCACTGACTGTGAGCGCCGGCTGGCCGTAAAGCACAGCGGTGACGTCACCGCTGTAATCTGCTTTACGGCTGGCCGGCGCTGACAGTGCAGGGAAGCAGAACGCCGAGGGACGCGACAGACACCGGAATGTAAGTATGAAGTGTTTGGTTTTTTTTACATTTACACTGGTAACCAGGGTAAACATCGGGTTACTAAGCGCGGCCCTGCGCTTAGTAACCCGATGTTTACCCTGGTTACCAGTGAAGACATCGCTGAATCGGTGTCACACAGGCTGATTCAGCGATGTCTACGGGAGATCCAGCGACTAAATAAAGTTCTGGACTTTCTGCTCTGACCACCGATCTCACAGCAGGATCCAGATCGCTGCTGCGTTTCAAACACAACGATATCGCTATCCAGGATGCTGCAACGTCACGGATCGCTAGCGATATCGTTGTGAAGTTGGTCAGTGTGAAGGTACCTTTACATGTCTGTTCAATGAACTGCCACATCTTGATCTAGTCAAGCTTTACCTCCAATAAACATTAGCTGTATGGTCCAACCAGTCCATCCCTTCCCAAAATGAGGACCCTCAGGTGATCAGCTGATCACTAAAGATTTGGAAGCTAAAACCCTTCATGATCTGTTGATCATTAAAGGTCTAGAACCTAAACCCTTCATGATCTGTTGATCATTAAAGGTCTAGAACCTAAACCCTTCATGATCTGTTGATCATTAAAAGTCTAGAAGCTAAAAGCCTGGATGATCAGTTGATCACTAGAGGCCTGGAAGCTAAATCCCTTGACGATCAGTTGCTGTTGCTGTATGAAGATGTTGGCCACTACATGTGAAATTTGGTGTTACATGGAACCAATAGAAATAACTGGGCAACAATGTAATATAAGGTTGTGCTAAGACCTTCAGAGTAGGAGCAGCTGTTTTCAAAGACTCTCCAACCTGGCTTATAGGTGGTAGTCCCTGATACGATAATCACCTTAACTCCATCTAGACTGGCCATAAATTATAAACATCCTGGCGATTGACACTTTACTCTTCATTGTTGTCTTAAAACATCAATGCAAAGTAAGTAGCTTTCAGGAGATCGTGCAACTGTTGGGTCGGGAAGCCGGCTATCAGATACAGCCAGACTCCCCACAGTGGGGGCTGAACCAGGGCCACTGATAGTGCTTCCTCCCCTGAACCCACTGATCATGTGATTACTGAGTGTAGAGAGAGAGCAGGAGCATTAAAGTGGGCACAATATGTGAAATAAGTTTAAATATAATTAAATAATAAAAAGAAATAAAAAAATAAACAAAAGTCACTGTCAGTCTAAATCACTGTGTCTAGTTCTGCCCTCATAAAAAATATATACTATATGTAAAAATAATTTATACAGAAAGGTCAGCACAATTTAAAATGTTTTTTAGTTCCTTGTAGTCAAAAACAAATGTGTAATCTCCGTTTTTTTCAAATTCCCTACCACAAACGATGTAAAAAAAAGCACTACCTATCTTTCCGAAGTAAATCCTAGATATGTCATGAATTTGACAAATCCTATACTCCAGGCAAAGATAACAGAGTATCGACCATTCACAAAAGATGACAGTCACAGCTTACCATATCCCTCTTTCTGCACAATGACCTTTGCACAGATCACCCAGCACACCTACAAAACAGTTCTATAGAAGTCAATGAGTCAGAGCCGAAACGTTGCTGTGTATTGTCCATGTGACAAAGCATATACATCTATGCTGCTGTCAAAAGCTCAGGCACTAGATTATGGCTTTAATTAAAAAATCCATATCCTTCCCTAACTACACTAACCAACTGCTTTTTTTTCTATTTTTTTTCCTTTACTTCATTTTTGCTGACGCCTGTTTGGGAATCCCAGTGCTTGCCGGGATACTCAAACAAATCGTCATCAGGGGCAGAGGCTGCTGTCACTGTTACAGCCCCTGCCCCCTCCCTGAAATGAAGTGTCATCAGTAATGCTCATGTCAGAGGCTTGGCTAATCCCTGTCTGTCACTGTGTGATATGCACAATGACAGTGCGCTATCTGGCCGACTCATATCAGTAGTAACAAAATGGCAACAGAGTGCACTGTCACTGTGTTTTGTAAGAATACTTGCAAGGACGGTGCTGGTCTCTGCAAGCTGGGTATTTGTCTTACTTACGAATCTTGTCTTGCTACATCTGTAGATAATAAAAGATGGTTTCTATCATAGGTAGATACATATAAAATAGTGTGATAGTACAGTAAGATAGATTCTTACAAACCAAAAAACTGACCAGGACCTCAAAACAGAAGCTGCTATGACTGCAAAGAGTAGAGCAGCACACTGTAAGTGCTAAGATTTATGCAAACATTGAATATATGAAATTTGTTCTGCATTACTGCTATATAGAACATAAAATAAAAATGAAGGTACTTAACGCATAAGTTGGGAGTGCTGCTATATTCTTCTGTTTGTATATCGTGCAATTATAGCAGCTTGCACCCGTTCACACATGTGTTATTCTTCTTGGAGGTGCTGGTCAGTTTTTTGGTTTGTGCAGTATAGTATTGAAGATTTTGACTACCTCCTTTTTCTAACTGCGCTCTCTTCCCATCAGCCTAAGGCCTCAATCAGACACAGTGTTTCCAGTACGTGCGGTATCTGGTTTTTTTTCCACAGATACCACACGTACCCATTATAATTTATGGTGCTATTCTCATGTCCGTGTTTTTCCACGCAACGGGTGTCCATGCAAAATACACAGAAACATGTCTGTTTTTTTGCGGTAGCACGGATGACCGATACAAATGAAAACCGCATACAGCACACGGATGGCTTCCATGTGCCATCCATGTGCTGTACTTGTCTAACAATGTAAAGCATAGGAGAAGCTTTATAATTTATTTCTTTATGCATCCAAAAAAAAAACACTGATGTCACTCTGATGGTAAAAACGGACACTCTGATGACACACTGATGCCCAGGAGAGGCATGTTTGATAAGTATTAGGTTAGGGTCTCATCAACAAAGGTCACCTTCTCATGGCTGATGGGCTCTCATCAATTTATGCTCTAAGTAACTTCATTTTTATAAATATATTGTACATAGCAGTAATGTAATACACATTTCATATATTTAATGTCTGTGTGCATCTTAGTGCTTACAGAGCGCTGCTGTATTCTTTGTAGATAGATAGATACCGTAGATAGATAGATAGATAGATAGATAGATAGATAGATAGATAGATAGAGGATAGATAGATAGATAGATAGATAGAGGATAGATAGATAGATAGATAGATAGATAGAGGATAGATAGATAGATAGATAGATAGATAGATAGATAGATAGAGGATAGATAGATAGATAGATAGATAGATAGAGGATAGATAGATAGATAGATAGAGGATAGATAGATAGATAGATAGATAGATAGATAGAGGATAGATAGATAGATAGATAGATAGATGGATAGATAGATAGATAGATAGATAGAGGATAGATAGATAGATAGATAGAGGATAGATAGATAGATAGATAGATAGATAGATAGATAGATAGATAGAGGATAGATAGATAGATAGATAGATAGATGGATAGATAGATAGATAGATAGATAGATAGATAGATAGAGGATAGATAGATAGATAGATAGATAGATAGATAGATAGATAGATAGATAGAGGATAGATAGATAGATAGATAGATAGATAGATAGATAGACAAAAAAATATAGGATTGTTTGCAATATCACAGCTATATAATATAACAAACATTTTTTGATAAATTCTGAAAATTACGGTTTCAATACTGTAAATTTTCCATACAGTTTCATAAACCTAAATATAATTAAACTGATTCGCCCCCTAAACAACATATAAATAAAATGAAATAGCAGACAGCACAAGCAATGTAAAGATTTTTTTGCATCGCCATCCGATATCTTGGAAGCTGTAAATGTTAATGTGCTTATGATAGACACTTGCATAATAAGAGGTTGACATTTACAAAGGAACTGTGTGGTGTGACCTTTCCATTACCGGGATCCCTGCATACTGAAAAGGTATCCTTCACCTGTTCCGCTGATTGTGAATCAACACAGGGCCTTCATTCCCAAGATTATGGAATTATCCTGCAAATAAAATAAAATGAAATGTCTTTTTGTTCTGTGTGCAGAATGTAAGAAGCGGGGAAGGGACCGAAATCCTCTTGTGATACAGTATATGGTAATATAGGAGGCCTAAATGTCTACTGCTATTTGGTAACACATTTCCTGGGCTGGTCATAGAGATGTGTGAGCGGTGCAGATCACCTGTCACTCCTGAAGGGGGCGCCACTGATCTCATTTGTTGGAGGAGATAGAGCTTGAATCCTGATCCCACACCTGGTGTCTAAGCATATGGAATAGCAGCAGCCCACCGATCCAATCCTGGGCAGGGATCTACCAATCCTCACCAATAATAAAGATGGTAAATACTGTAGTCAATAATGGAAGCGATGGCTTATTTTAACCTGTGGGGGAAAAAAAACAACATTTTTTTTTGCAGTAGAGCAAAAAAAAAAAAAAAAAACAACCTAAAAATGTTTCATTTTCTCGCCCACTGCCCCCCAAAGAAAACCCAATGAGAATCACTTTGTTCAAGCAGATACTAAGTTGCCCAGTTGTAGGGCAGACGTCCAGCGTCACATTTGATACTACATTTGTCCTGTTGCTTTAGGGACTTGGAGCTGTCCATAAAGGAGATGTATGTGCCTGGTGTGGTGGGGTCACCAGTCACCACCTGGCCGGCTTTCAGTAGCACATCATCGTCACTCAAAACATTCACTCAGAGGACCATAATGGCTGCGGTTGACAGTGGAGTTCACAATGATAATTCAGCAGGTTTTTGCTATTTAATCTCAGAGCAGCACAATGTAAGAGCAGAAAACCTGATTCCAGTGATGTGCCACTTATTAGACTGTATTGGTAAAGTTTCAATACAATCAGTGTTTTATCACCATGATATTATCACTTCTTAACAAGGTCTCATGTGCAAATCAGTCCAGCTAATCTGTGTAACCAGGCGATCATCACTGATTGGCAGCTTGCTGGCCTTAAATAGTGTACACAGGAAGCTGCTAATCATTGGTGTGGGCGGGGTTATACACAGCTCAGCATTCATAGCACTGCTACATCTGCAGCATAGAAAACAGGGATTTTATGAAAACTGCATCAAGCATCCCAGTAAGTGACACATATATGAAATCAGGGTCCCAGCCCCTACATCAGTCTGCTCTCAGATGACATAGCAAAAACTTGCAGATTTATTCTCTTTTAATAATGGGGGATAAGTATCTCCCTTTGAGCCTTAACACATGGCATCATTTCATAAAAGGCAGTTGTACGACTGTGTTGAACTTGGACACATTGGAGTTGAGTTTCCACACAGACTGGCCACATATTGATGTTTCTTGGCCATACTTACGGATAACTAGGAAAGCAGGGAAGGAATTGAAAAAAGAGTACGGAAAGCAGTAGGTGAGGATAATGGTGATGGTGACAACATCTAGGCACTTCTTGAGGATTCCACCTGGCTATTATTATTTATTTATTATGCTTTGATTATATAGCACCATCATATTCCACAGTACTTTACAGACACAATCACTGTCCCCACTGGGGCTCACAATCTAGATTCCTTATCATTATGTCTTTGAGTATGGGAGGAAACCAGAGAACCCAGAGGAAACCCATGCAAACACGGGGAGAACGTACAAACTCCTGGCAGATGAAGAAAGAAGAGGAGAGGAAAGCTTTGCTCATCTTGCTGGCCTGTTTGGTGTTCCCATGTGAGCAGGTGATGCTGCTTCATTTGCTGACGGGAAGATGTAGTTCCAAGTCGATATGTGGCGGGACGTCTGTCGGGAGGAGAGCCAAGCTAGAGGTCTCTCTTGTGTGTCTGGGCCGGAACTGTCTGGGCTGTCACCATTGTTTCAAAGGGAAGAGATTTCTGACTGGAGTACAGCAGGGAACGAGCTTGTGAGCAGTGAGACGGTTGACTTCCTCTCGACGGACCCACGCCAGCTAGCTGTGCCTATATTCCTGGCTAGCAAGACTGACAACAGAAAAACCCAATTTTCAATGATTAAAACTTTAACTTTTAATTAACTTTTTTTTAAAAAACCAATATATAATAGGGGTAGCAGGGTGAGCCGACATGGAGCGGGGGCACCATTTGCGCAGGAGGTAGGGTGCCAACCTCCGCTGATAGGCAGGGTGCATGTAGCATAGTGCAGGGTTAGGCACCACCCGGGCCTTTCCTATTGATTGATGTTGTTTTGGTGATGGTTTTTTTGTAGTGCACTATTTTGTTTTTGTTTTTAAAAAAGTTAATTAAAAGTTAAAGTTTTAATCATTGAAAATTGGGTTTTTCTGTGAACAGTCTGCTAACTATATTCCCAAGCTTATATCTCTTTTTTCTGTGAATGGCAAGACTGACAACACATTCTACCCTCAACCCAAAGAGACATCCGCACCGGGTAGTGACCAGGATAGAGTTCATTCCGTGGCTCCGCTCGCCACCATGGAGGCACCGCTTAGTCCCATCCTTGAGGTGCCTGTGAAGGACTGGCCCGTGCCTGTGGCGGTGTCCGCTGGACTGTGTGCTTCTACTGCGGCCTTGCCTACTGAACTTTCTGCTTCTTCCACTGTGCCGCCGACCATCACCTCTACCCCACCGTGTGCACAAATCAAGAGATCACGTACTGAAGAACCCAGAGGATTCGTCATCGCAAGGAGACAGTGCATCGCCCATCTGTAGGACCGGATCGAAGACTTCTCGCACTGCCTGCGGCGCCGCTGAGGGATCTTTGAGCCACCTTCCTCCACCACACAGAGACTGATAAGTTAACTTGTCATTATCTTCTGTATTTGTCTTTCCCCCATCCGCAAATTCATAACCGTTACCCCCCCCCGCTTATACCATCATTGTTATATATAAAGAACCTGTTAACCCTTGCTCTGCCTCCTGTGTGTCACTGCATCCTACGCACCTGCTAGCATCCTACACATCCACAGATTATATTGTGGCTATAGAGCCGGCACACCGCAATAGATTATTCCTCTGGCAACACAAAAAAAGAATTCCCATGCCTGAGATGACCAAGCATAGGACTTACCGCAACCATCACCACCACCAAGACCAGAGCTTTCAAGCGATGATTAGTCTCCTCCAAATTACGAAAATTTAAAAAGGTACAGCAAAAGTTCAGCTAACTCCTAATTTTGAAACTATTTTCATTATCATACACTGACATGCACAAATTGCTGAACACATTCTTTTTATATTCCTTTAATGTATAAAGAATAGAAAAGTATTGAAGCAACTCCTCTACTGTTTCGTGTCTGCAACTCGGAGTTTCACAGAACTAAGATTTTATAATTGTTGATTGGTGTACTTTGATTTTTTTTTAGATTGCCTGCTTTTCTCTCCTTTGAAGAACCATGTGCTCTAGAAAAGCATTGTGGGGAAATGAATAAATATTATAGCTACAAAAAATGATAGTTGGAAACAGCGAATGGAAATTTCATTAGTAGTTAATGTTTATGGAACATTTTTATGTGTTTTTGGAGATCCTTGACTATTAAGCTTTGTGGAGCAGTGAGCTTAAACACCTTAATAAACTTGGATGCATTGTTACATAATTTAGTAGAAGCTCAGATCATCAGTTACAGTGGTACTTGAAAGATTTTGAACTTATCAGAATTTTCTTGATTTTAGTTAAAAAGTTGACCTAAAACTACATCAGATTTTCACGCAACTCTTAAACCAAGATAAAAAAAGAACAAATCAAATAAGTAAAAAAATATTAGACTTTGAAACTTTTCTATTGAGAAGAATTATCCTATATCACAGCTGGAAGTGGCAAAAATATGTGAACCTTTAAATGGAATCTGTCACCCCCCGGGACCTATTAAAGTGAACCTGTCACCAGGTTTGGCCTATAATAGTTACGGCCACCATCTTTCAGGGCTGATATACAGTGTTCTATAATGCTGCATATCTGCCCCCAACCCAACCTGCAAGAGAAGAAAAATAACTCTTATTATACTCACCTGGGGGTGGTCCGGTCCGATGGGGGTCGCTGGTCTTGGTCCGGTGCCTTCCATCTTCTTACGATCACTGTCCTTTTGCTTGCTTCATGTGGATGACGTGTCTCTTCATCATCCACACAGTCTCCTCGGCACAGCGCTTCTGCGCAAGTGTATTTCTCTGCCCTGTCGAATACAGAGCAAAGTACTGCAGTGTGCATGCGCCGGGGCTCTTTGACCTTTCCCAACACCTGAGCACTGCAGTAATATGCCTGCCCAGGAGCACGGTGCCCAGGAAACACATTATCCACACGAAGCAAGCAGGAGGACAGCATCACAAGAAGAAGGGAGGTGCCTAACCAAGAAGAGCAACATGCATCCGACCGGACCGCCCCGCAGGTGAGTATAATAAAAGTTATTTTTTCTCTCTTGCAGGTCTGGTTGGGGGCAGATATACAGCATTATAGAACACTGTATATCAGCCCTGAAAGGTGATGGTCATATCTCTTATCGGCTAAACCTGGTGACAGGTTCCCTTTAATATGTTAACATGTTAAACTAGTTCTACCTGTATGCCACATAATAATGGTCTTGTTGAGAAATCTTATATTCTTTCTTTATGCTAATGATTTCTTCCAGGTTCTGGAACATCAGAACATATGGTACCTGAAAGAAATCTCTGCCTCCTGTCTTCATTATAATAATACTTCCCTCCCATCAGCGTCAGTTATGACGCTGGAATCCCGTGCCTGCGCCCTGCACTTCCTCAAAAATCCATACCTCTTCCTCCCTTCTATGGGCACTGCATTAATTGATTTTCTGCGCAGGCGCCAGCGACTTCCGCTCCAGTGACTTCTAGTGTGCGTGCTAATAAGATGCTCTACCCACTGCCTCCCTGCACAAATATATCTCTAGGAACCATGTGTACATGGCGATGACTATGTGTGGTGACGGGGCATTAAAATTCCCTTTAAGATGAACATAATTTGAGGGTGATTTTGAGATAGTTGGCTGCGTCTGGATGCCAGCCTCCAATAGACATTTATACGCCCTAAAATGATGCATGGCAGAACGCACGTTCGCTCTGTTGGCACCATTATAGTCTATGGCCCCGTCAGCGCATACTTCCGAATCTTGTTTTGCAGGGCCCCGGAATGGTGCCTAAACGCAATTTGAAAGCACCCATAGAGTCTGGTGTATTCAATCAATAGGATGACAATGGAGGTGTGAGTGGGCGACCTGTTATATTTAAACCTACCATGTTCAGAAACTATATTTGCCTGCAGAATCTGGAAGAGTGCCTTTGCATGCATGGGATCCCCAGTCTGCAAATGAGCAACACAGGCAACTAAGGTAAGCGAGCCTATGAGAGTCCTCTTGAGGATCATGCCCAATAGACTATCAAGACTAGATTTACATACAGGGTATAAAAAGAGAGGAAGGTGGATACCTCAGGAATAGAGAAGAGCAGGGATAAAAAAAACAACAACACCAAATTCAGGAAAACAGCCGAGGTTGAAAATGATATATTTATGCCAAGGACAGGTCTTCTATGGCCTCATTTGGAGGGAACTATAAGAAGACATCAGCTGGGATTGGCATTTATATGTAATATCCTGCCTAATGTTTGCAAGTAAAACTATCTAATAGCCCGTAAATCCATCAAGCTGTTCTCATAGTGTTTTACTATCTTAGACAGGGATTTGTGATTTTACCCTATGTGCACATACCAGGTACTGGCCGCTAGTATAATAGTCATGTATTACATAATGCTGCAAGTCTGTATTTTTCCAGACTTATTAAGTAATAATACAATGCAGTGGAAATCCTTACACACTGGTGTTTAGCACGTCCTAAGCTGTCATGGAGAACCGTAAGCTGCTGGGTCTGCTAGAAAACACATTGCCATATAGACACAGCTCTAAAGACAGCTTTGCCCTTGTGTAATTCTCCAAATCCGGTACTGTGATTACATGGACATCTGTAGCTGTGTTTCTTTTAAGAAAGTGACCCTAATTTTTTACTGTTCCCAATTTACAAAGCAGAATTGATCATGATGTTCATTATTGTTTTTATAATTTTTGTGGTAAAGTCATAACTTGAAGATCCTGGGGCCCAATTCAAAATCTGTACCTATCCATTTTTTTGTGTGGCTATGACACTATCTGGGCAGCCTCACTCCAGTATAATTGTCTTCTTTGGTTTGGCCACTGATGTGGTCTTCACTTGGCGCCCGGCTTCTTCAACGTTTCCTATGCTGACTAAACAGACTTAGGATATCACGGCCTAGTCAGCGAAGAAGACACCAAAGATGGTGGACGACTGAAGATGCTGGAGATGGCCCAGTGAGGACTGAGTGACCCAGTAAAGACTTAACCCCTTTCAGAATAGAAACAGACAGGTGAAGCCACAATATTAATTTTTTTTCCTACATTTTCCTGGCTCTTTTAATTTCACAAAAAAAGTCATCAATCAGACACTTTGGTGGTTTTGAAAGGATCGAATTGTAAAATTTTTGGATCTGGACTCTGGCAACATCCAACATTTTTGTTTGTTGTGTGTTTCGATTTAAAGAGACTCGCTCATCTATACATTTCAGCTTATAGTCTTGCAGACTAAACTTGACCATTCAAGTGAATAAATCAGAAAAAAAAATCAAAATGACGTCAAATGGATGCAATCCGAGCTGTACCCATGCGCTGTATATTTTACAATAGCTAATGTTTAGAAGCTTGGGAAACCTACAATAGATTTTTATCTCATATAAAGAAAAACAGATGACACGCGAATGGTAAAAACGGACACGTGGACCAAAAACATATGAAAGTCTGATCCTGCACAATAATGAAAATGGGTCCGATATTTTGCTTGCAAGAAAAATTCGACCAGCAGTGACTGTTGCTTAACATTGTGTAGTCCAAGCACCGTGATCTCGCTGGTGGCTATACTGTATTCTCCACGTAAAAGTCAACTGTGTGTGCAAAAAGATATCACACATCAGACTTTACATCCATTTTTGTATCAGCAATGTGGGAAAAATATAGAAAAGATACACTGAGACAACACACAGTGCACAAAGAAAATAAGATCAATACCCATATAAAAGCTATAGCAATAACTAGTTATATGCCAAATAATGGCTCATTTCCATCATGCACTTTCCATTACAAAATTGAGTTGCTTTGGAAATAGTGAATTGGAAGAAAGTAAATGTTTTATGATTATCCGGCAATCTATTTATAATATTTCCCAGGCAGCAGAAGAATTTATTAGCCTATAAATAGACTCCATCACGACTTCCTTGGAGAGTATTCAGATTTGTTGTGCCACTGAAATTCTTATTATCATGTATATATTCAACTATTATAACATAGTACATAACGTAAATTAATAATAATTAATAACGTTATACTATTTAAAGAAGCATTCCTCCTCCCATCAAAGTTTTTATCCTCTTACTATATTGCAATCATATTATATTACACTGTGTACTTACAATTGCTTATTTTGCCTTTCTACCCAGCTAATTCTTCTAATTTATCTGCTCTTTGAAGAAACAGAAAGTCTCTCTTCCCTGCATTTATCATTCCCCACTTCAGCTGCTCTCTGCTCCTCCCCTGACAGGGACATTTGCAGTAACTCATGACTCATACCGGGAAAATAAACCTCCTGTTTCTACATAGAGCTTAGAAAAATTCAACTAGACAGTTATTAATCACGTGATGTCATAGACCTAATGGAAAAGAGAAGAATTAGCTGGGTAGAAAGGCAAAATGAGCAATTGTAAGTACACAGTGCTATGTAATATGACTGCAATATATTAAGAGGATACAAACTGTGATGGGAGAAGGAGTAGTGCTTAACCCTTTACCCTGAAGCCTGTTTTCATCTTCCTGACCAGGTCAAGTTTTACAATTCTGACCAGTATCATTTTATGTAGTAATAACTGTGGAATGCATTAACAAATCCCACTGATTCTGAGATTGTTTTCTCGTGACACTTCATGATAGTGGCAAAATTAGTTTGATATGACTTGCATTTATTAGTGAAAATATTGGAAATTTGGCAAAAATTTTGAAAATTTTGCAATTTTTAAGCTTCACATTCTTATGCCCTTAAATCAGAGAGTTAAGTCGCACAAAATAGTTTATAGATAACATTTCTCACACTTCTATCAATACAATTTTTGAAACATAATTTTTTTGTTAGGACGTTATAAGGGATAAAAGTTGACCAGCAATTTCTCATTTTTACAACAAAATTTACAAAATCATTTTTTTAGGGACCACCTTACATTTGAAGTGACTTTAATGGGCCTATATGACAGAAAATACCCCAAAATGACACCATTCTAAAAACTGCACCCCTCAAGGTGTTCAAACCCACAGTCAAGAAGTTAATTAACCCATCTGATGCTTTACAGGAATTAATTGCATGTGAAAGGAAAGAATTTACTTCCCATACTCCATATGTGGGGGGAAAGCACTGTTTTGGACACACGGCAGTCCTGGAAAGGGAAGATTTGATTTTTTGAATATAAAATTTCTGATGTGCTTAAACATTGAAAGCCTCTCACAAGTGACACCATTTTGGAAACTAGACCCCTCAGGAAACTTATCTAGATGTGTGGTGAGCACCTTGAATCCCCAGGTGCTTCACAGAAGTTTATAATGTTGAGCTGTGAAAATTAAAAAAATCACATCTACGTTGAGCACATGAGCGCATACAACGGGATTCACATCTAAATCTCCAAGTGACGTGATTCAGATGAAAGCCCTGAGGGAGGGAGGCACTCACTATAATGAGGCAGCAGAGTTACTTTGAACTCCGTCTGGCCTATGCTCAGTGGTGTCCTTCTTTTCAGAAGTGCACAAAACTGGGGCGGTCCGCACTTTTATGTACTGTACACCTAAAAAGACGGTCACAGGTCAGGCAGCATCCACGGTGCTTCCATCTGCTTCATTATAGGGAATCTTCCACCGGGAAATCAGTCGAATCACATATTTCAGAGATTTACATGGGATCCAAGAAGTATCGTTTCTCCTTGCGGAGAGTGACATGTTGAGATGAGGAGACTTAAAGCCAAATTGCTCCTCTGGGAAATATGCAAATTGTCTTTTCAGAGAGGAAGAGGACTGGAACTCTAGTGCCACCTATTGGAAGCAGCAATCCTAACAGTCAATGTCGACCCTTTAATGAGCATTATCAGAGATTTACATGGAAACTCCGAAGTAAGCGCTCAGCGTAGAGTGCAGGATAAATGTGACCTGAGCCTTACTGCGATTGTTGGGAGGTAGATTAAAAAAATCAACAGCAGGTGAAGAATTGGTTATATTTATTTTTTACACCATTGCTGTTGCGGTATTAGTGATTAGACAACTTTTATTCTTCGGGTCGGTGCAATTCCGTACATACCAGGTTTATGGCTTTTTTCTATTTGGCTGCTGTCACACACTAAAAAACACTTTTTATTGCAAAGACTAGTTGTGCCGATGGGAGCTTCCTCACACTGTGATGCACCGCTATGCCTCTGTTACTATTGACAGTGGCATCAGAGGGGTTAAATGCCCACGATTAGTGCCAGCACTGATCGTGGGCATTGCTACAGGGTGTAAGCTCTCACATAGAGCTGACTCCCGCGTTTGATCAAGACGGCGCTCAGTGTGAGTTCGCACAATCACCACTACATATATGGCAATTTGCTGGAACGCAGCTCCCACAATTCCACTACATACATATGGCGCAAGTCTCTGATAACAACTACAGTCATGGACGAAAGTGTTGGCACCCTGAAAATTTTTGAAAGATGAATTTTTGAAAAATGAAGTATTTCTCCCAGGAAATTATTGCGATAACACATGTTTTGTTAATCATATGTTTATTTCCTTTGTGTGTATTGAAACAACACAAAAAAACAGAGAAAAAAGGCAAATTGGACATCATTTCACACAATGTCCCCACAAATAGGTCTGACAAAATTGTTGGCACCTTTCCGAAATTGTAGATAAACACCTTTGTTTCAAGCATGTGATGTTCGTTCAAATTCACCTGTGGAAAGTAACAGGTTTGGATACTATGAAAATCACACCTGAAACCAGATAAAAAGGGGAGAGGTTGGCTCAATCTTTACATTTTGTCTGTGTGTGCCACACTAAGCATGGAGAACAGAAAGAGGCGAAGAGAACAGTCTGAGGACATCTGGATATTTCCCTACCTTGCTGTTTTATGCTCTTTTCAAAAAATGTGATTATAATAAGGTCGTTAGCCTGATGCAACTTTGCGGGATGTCAACTATTGTAAAAATGCATCATCATTAATAATCAGACTGCTGATTACTACCAGGTGCTGTCCGGGGCTAGATCACAATATCATAAGTTTCATGAAATGTTTGAATCAGGCCTCCAAACCAGCAAACAACTGATGGCCCAGACAGGAACCATACTACTGAAATCAATGGGATCCATTTCTCCATTTTTTGTGAGACATTCAACCATAGTTAGTTTTGGGATTTGCTAAATATTATGAAAGCATATCTTGAAAGGGCCTTGAATATTTGTCCAATGTAAGAAGATTCTTTGATTCAGTGAATTTTTTTCAGACTCTGTGTGAGATTTTCCAGCAAAAACAAAAAAAAAAGCTGAAAAGCAACAAAAGGATCTCAGCACTTAGAGAAGTCCCAGGATCTGCTTTAGTTATGTAAACAGTCAGGGTTCAGGGAAAGAGACCCTCGGCAATGTGCAATCATTGTGATATGTAGCATGTATACATTTTAAAATTCAAGGGGATTTCCACAGTAACCAATTAATGACGCACTGTGATTATTATTTTCATCTCCCCATATCAATAGCCACAGATTTTTTTTTTAATCATTATTATGCTATGTACATAACATGACAACTATATTATGCAGGTTATTATGATTTCAGCAATACAATATTTATTCAGCTTTTTAATGTTTTTCTAGTTGCAAAAAAAATACAATACCCAGTTTTGCTACTTTTTGCTATTTTACACCACTTTCAACACTTTTAAAAAGTGGGTGTAATCTGAGCATGGTTAGCTAAGCAATTACCGTAAGTTCTAAACCAGATTAATGAATTTGAGACTTTTTGAAACCGTAGCATAAAAAGTCACAAACCAATTTCAGAGAGTGAAGTGTCAGTAAAAGTGGGAAATCAGCAGTAGAGCTCATGGAGACGAGCGTATAAATTGGATGTGTTCTGTATGATTTTCGATCAGGTGGCACACAGACGGCACACTGACCCTTGCCATTCAGTAGGGCTGTTTAGATGAACGATTTTTCTCTTGGTCCGACTGGACATGTGAAAAAAAGTTCTAGTATGCACTACTTTATTCCGAGTCTCGGGTGAAACCCACCCGTTCAAGCCTGAGGGTGCAAGAAAAAAATTAGATCCCACACAGACTATCCAAGTGGCATCTGATTTTTATGGATACATTTCTATTATAAACCTAGGAAATGGAATTTGGTTGTGAAATTTTTTTTGTGTATATGTATATACCCCATGGATGTCCCAAAAATAGACACATGGATGAAAATTGCCTGAAATTTAGAAAAGAAATCGTCTAAGTTTTCTAGATGACATGTGGACGATTTCTCATATACTTGTCTGCAGGGGTATTATGTCTAAAGATTAGGTAAATTTATCAAATGTTGACTTTAAAAAAATCCTTCGATGAAAATATATATTTTTAATAAGTTGTTTCTGCGTAAACTTTTATCATTTTACTTATCCGTCCATGGAGACCTTATAGAACTAAGAGGTTGCATTTTGCTGTGTGTACAACTTTTTGATCAATGATTGGAATGAACAAAAAAAACAGCAACTTTGGCATAAAAAAAAAACACAAAACAAAAATTTTTAACAGTTCACTCTAAGGGAAACGTAATGCTTTTACTTTATAGCATGATGAATTAGAGATGGAGGATACCCATTAGGTATGTTTTCATCTTTTTCACTCTTCTTGCAAAGGAATGGGCTTGGATTTGTTTTAGGGGACTTCAACATGTGATCCTTTCATTAAGGGGTTGTCCACTACTAGATCAACCCCTTCTTGATTGAAATGGCCCCGATAAAATAAAAAAGCTTATACTCACCTCCCGTGCCGGTGCCATACCATGGGTGTCAGCATTCGTGTCCTCGAGGCTCTCGTGCGGTTGTGATGACACGTGAGCCCTGGCGCTCAATCAGCATTGGCGTCACTGTCTCTGCGAAGAGCAGTTGCATCCCTGACTTCCTCTTGATGTTCGATTTGTAGGAAGGCAGAGATAGTGACGCCAGCGCGGATTGGGCGTCAGGCTCACATGTCATGACACGGGAATGCTAGTGCTGACACCGCTGGAACGGCACCTGCACAGGAGGTGAGTATAGGCTTTTTTATTTTATTAGAGCCAAGCGTTGGGTACAAGAAGGGGTGGTCCAAGTAGGGGACAACTTATTTAATCATATAATACACTGCACTGCTTCTTTATTGCAGTGCATTTTGTCTGTCGATGTCAATCTAACATGTCGGGCTGTTTGAGCAAATTTGATTGAGACTGAATTTTAAATCTGTTAGTTGACATATGATTTACACAGATAGAACTTGTACCCATTATAGCCTATGGGACTGTTCACATGTCCATGTTTTATAGCTGCCCAAGTGGAACACCATCCGTTTGCAATCGGCATGCTGTCCGATTTTCATGATTTTCATGTTTGTTTGAGTATAGCTTAGGAAATCTTCTCGTATGCAAAAAAAGGAACACTGACCAAATACTGGCGGAATCTGATCTAAAACAATCATGAAAATCGGTCTGTTATTTGCATACAAAAACAAAACAACAAACAAACTGATGTCTGAAATGAGCCTTGAGTCAGATCCGTGTACATTTATAAGGCATTTATATTATACCGCCTATGAAACAGTTACCTTTAATGGGCCTTGAGGCAGATCCACATACTTTTATAAGGCATTTATATTATACTTCCTATGAAAAAGTTACCTTTAATTATGTTACAATATGTTCTTATTGGTTCTAACCATCCAGTTTTTTATTTCCAATCTAAAAGTTTCTAAAAGGTTATGTCACTATAGAGTACAATGCCGCACTGTATGCATGTTATCCCATGCATTATGGGCAGCTCAGCCACAGAAAAGGATCTATTTAAACTCTGCATGCATAAAAGAAGAATGGTGAACTCCGTGCTGGTGCGAAACAAATGCTATTTTAAACCGTACAGAACAAATTACAAGCATTTAACATCAGGCCGAGGCTTAGTCATTAGGCAGTGGAAGATTGTTAGTGTGTGCACAATTAAACACTCACATAGACCATTATGTACTAATCCTGACATGATGTGACCCAGTGTACTCGCTATTCTGTTTTACACCCACCAACGACTAGATTTTTTTTTTCAAGTGCAGAACCTGCTTGGAAAGTACAGGAAATCATAATTCCTTTTATCTATCTAAATTCTCACGGAACAGATTTTTATTTTGCAAACACTTGTTGTATTTCCTCATTGGTTACTTTGGCTCTTGTACAATTTATGTCTTATTACTATTAGAAAATATGTTTTGACCTTGGTTTTGACTTACTGTTAATGATAAATTAGTTTTCCTTTTGGGAGAAGTAAACAAGTGAAAAACAGAACATGACTGGCTTCTAAATTTGTAAGTGTTGGTGTAGGCACTGGCGGACACACACAGAAGAGGGTCCTGTGTCAGAACAAGATATGGGCCCTTGGCAGCCCAATAGCTCACCATAACGCATGATCCCTACTGCTATCAAGGTGGTAGTGGCCCCCTTACCTCTTCAGCCCCCGTAAGGGCTCATTCCCACTTATGATGAAATCGGACGAATGCAATCCGATAAAATATCGGATTGCATTCGGACCAATGTTATTATATGATTGTGTGTTCATCTGCGTTTTTTTTTCCAGCTCAGATCAGATCACGATCGGACTGGAAAAAAGTCACAGCATGCTGCGATTGTAATCTGAAATCGAGTCGCATCCCGCAATAGAAGTCAATGGGTGCGAGAAAAAAAAATCACACAGCACTCAGACAGTGCGAGTAATGTCCAGTTGTTACACACTGATCGCATTTGAAAAGCTGGCAATTCACATGCCGCGTACAGTAAAATCACACTGACAGGTTAGAATAGAATAGATAGAATATATATGGATCGCCCCCAGACACAGGGCCACGAGTTCTCGGTACCGGGCCTCTCTGGTTCGGTGCTGAGGCTATCACGGTGGCTAGACCCGGTCCGCGACCCTGCTAAGGGGCGTCCAGTGAAGTGGGAATAGTCTGTCAGGGGTTCGTGGCGCCACCTGTGGTGTTCGGTCAGGGTGACCGATGCTGCTGTGGGGTCCGCTGGGGTGATGGAATGGCAGCTGGATGGTATAACTTCCCACAGGTGAAGTGTGTCCCCAGGGCTTCCCAGTAAGGAGGATGGTGATGGTGTGAGGTGCAGGCAATAACGAGGACACAGGGTTGCACTCTCTTTACCTCTTTACTGAAGACTTCAGGATCCTCAATCCAGAGCACGCTTAACAGGGCTATCAGAGACCGGCCGGTCCGATGGGCACATCCGGAGTTTCCTTCGCAGATGGAAATCGTTGCCTACCACTAGTGCCTGTGTGTTGTAGTCCTACCCTGCTGAGCATTCGGAATAGTCCCCCCAACTGTTCTCGTTCGTTCGTTCTCTACAGCTCTCTCGTTCTTTGGTTCCAGATGTTACTAGTTTCTAACGTCCCCCAGGTATGTTATGGCTAGGACGCCACCCGTATGATGGGAAGGCTCGGAGCTCTTCCGGGACCCTAGAGACGCCCCTCTCCACGCGTTGCCCCTATGTCTTCGTAGGTGTAGTAAGGTAGACAGCCAACCTATAATTAACTGTCTGGCGGAGTTTGAAGTAAGGCCTGAAGTCAGTTACTCCTGCGGTGTTCCGGCCACCGACTACGCGCCTCAGTAAGATGTTGCCTCTCTCTCTCGGCACGACTCCTACTGGCTCTCCTTTGTGCTTGATCTCGTTTACACTGTTCCATAATATCCTTTCCTTCGTGTCTCTCTCCTGGATACCGCCGCAGGGTGTGCAGGCGCGGTTCCGTTACATTCTGTTCTGTTCGCTAGGCACCTGCCAGGTTCCCACGCCTGACAGGGACCCCCCTGTGCCTTCTCCCTGCAACACCCCCTGCCATGGGATGTTGCCTGAATCCAACCCAGTCAGTTTCTGACTAACTTCCTCCCTAGCCCCTAGTTTTACCAATGTGAGGAGTGGCCCAATAAATAAAGCCTTTTTCTCCCCCTAGTGGCCGGAGTGTGAAGTGTAATGTGTTCTGGTGATACCTGGTCAGGAGAACTCCTTATTGCCATCAGACGTACTGCCACTCTCCTTAGCGGCAGAGTGCCATACTGCAACGACCAGGTCTCTGGGGCGCTGCATATACACCTAGAATACATGGGTAAATAGATGTCAGTGACACACACACACATATATATGTATATATATTACATAGATAGAAGAAAAGCTGGCAATTCATCTGCCGTGTACTGTAAAATCACTGCAGGAGCTGACAGTGATTGGGAGAAGGTGCTGTGCTCAGGTGAGTCAGATGAAACAAAAATTGAGTTCTTTGTTATTAACTCAACTCGCCGTGTTTGGAGGAAGAGAAATGCTGCCTATGACCCAAAGAACACCATCCCCACTGTCAAACATGGAGGTGGAAACATTATGTTTTGGGGGTGTTTCTCTGCTAAGAACACATAACTACTTCACTGCATCAATGGGAGAATGGATGGAGCAATGCACCGTGCAATGTAAAATACTGAGTGACAACCTCCTTCCCTCCGCCAGGATATTAAAAATGGGTCATAGCTTGGTCTTCTAGCAAGACAATGACCCAAAACATACAGCCAAGGCAGCAAAGAAGTGGCTCAGAAAGAATCACATTAAGGTCATGGAGTGGCCAAGCCAGTCTCCAGACCTTAATCCCATAGAAAACTTATGGAGGAAGTTGAAGCTCTGAGTTGCCAAGTGACAGCCTCAAAATCTTAATGATTTAAAGGTGATCTGCAAAGAGGAGTGGACCAAAATTCCTCCTGACATGTGGGCAGGGCCGTATTTGCCACTAGGCACTCGAGGGCACGTGCCTAGGGCGGCGACATTGCGGGGGGCGGCACCTGGGCAAGGATTTTTTTTTTTTTTTATAGTCACAAACGCGACCCGACCGCAAAAACCCCGCCCCCCGCCCCGCCCGCCTCCCCGCGCACCCCCGCCAGCCTCCCCGCGTCCCACCCACCCTCCTTGAAGACGATACTCACCTGCTCCAGCCTCCAGCGATGCCTGTTCTCACCCTCTGCAGCGCGTCCTGAGTGATCGGTCACATGGTACCGGTCATTAAGGTCATGAATATGCGCATATTCATGACCTTATTGAGCAGTATCATATGACCGCTCACTCAGGAAGAAGGCGCTGCGGCGGGACAGAGCGCCAGTCGGATGTCGGCGGCTGCGGCGCGCGCGGTGTGTGGGACAGGCAGCTGACAGGTGAGTATAGGGGACGGGGGGCGATGTTCTGCAGGGAGGAAGGGGGGGCGATGTTCTGCAGGGAGGAAGGGGGGGCGATGTTCTGCAGGGAGGAAGGGGGGGCGATGTTCTGCAGGGAGGAAGGGGGGGCGATGAAGTTCTGCAGGGAGGAAGGGGGGCGATGAAGTTCTGCAGGGAGGGAGGGAGGGGGGACGATGAAGTTCTGCAGGGAGGGAGGGGGGGCGATGAAGTTCCGCAGGGAGGGAGGGAGGGGGGGCGATGAAGTTCCGCAGGGAGGGAGGGGGGGCGATGAAGTTCCGCAGGGAGGGAGGGGGGGCGATGAAGTTCCGCAGGGAGGGAGGGGGGGCGATGAAGTTCCGCAGGGAGGGAGGGGGGGCGATGAAGTTCCGCAGGGAGGGAGGGGGGGCGATGAAGTTCCGCAGGGAGGGAGGGGGGGGCGATGAAGTTCCGCAGGGAGGGAGGGGGGGCGATGAAGTTCCGCAGGGAGGGAGGGGGGGCGATGAAGTTCCGCAGGGAGGGAGGGGGGGCGATGAAGTTCCGCAGGGAGGGAGGGGGGGCGATGAAGTTCCGCAGGGAGGGAGGGGGGGCGATGAAGTTCCGCAGGGAGGGAGGGGGGCGATGAAGTTCCGCAGGGAGGGAGGGGGGGCGATGAAGTTCCGCAGGGAGGGAGGGGGGGCGATGAAGTTCCGCAGGGAGGGAGGGGGGGCGATGAAGTTCCGCAGGGAGGGAGGGGGGGCGATGAAGTTCCGCAGGGAGGGAGGGGGGGCGATGAAGTTCCGCAGGGAGGGAGGGGGGGCGATGAAGTTCCGCAGGGAGGGAGGGGGGGCGATGAAGTTCCGCAGGGAGGGAGGGGGGGCGATGAAGTTCCGCAGGGAGGGAGGGAGGGGGGGCGATGAAGTTCCGCAGGGAGGGAGGGGGGCGATGAAGTTCCGCAGGGAGGGAGGGAGGGGGGGCGATGAAGTTCCGCAGGGAGGGAGGGGGGGCGATGAAGTTCCGCAGGGAGGGAGGGGGGGCGATGAAGTTCCGCAGGGAGGGAGGGGGGGCGATGAAGTTCCGCAGGGAGGGAGGGGGGGCGATGAAGTTCCGCAGGGAGGGAGGGGGGGCGATGAAGTTCCGCAGGGAGGGAGGGGGGGCGATGAAGTTCCGCAGGGAGGGAGGGGGGCGATGAAGTTCCGCAGGGAGGGAGGGGGGGCGATGAAGTTCCGCAGGGAGGGAGGGGGGGCGATGAAGTTCCGCAGGGAGGGAGGAGGGACGATGAAGTTCCGCAGGGAGGGAGGGGGGGGCGATGAAGTTCCGCAGGGAGGGAGAGGGGGCGATGAAGTTCCGCAGGGAGGGAGGGGGGGCGATGAAGTTCCGCAGGGAGGGAGGGGGGGCGATGATGTTCCGCAGGGAGGGAGGGGGGGCGATGATGTTCCGCAGGGAGGGAGGGGGGGCGATGATGTTCCGCAGGGAGGGAGGGGGGGCGATGATGTTCCGCAGGGAGGGAGGGGGGGCGATGATGTTCCGCAGGGAGGGAGGGGGGGCGATGAAGTTCCGCAGGGAGGGGGGGGGATGAAGTTCCGCAGGGAGGGAGGGGGGGCGATGATGTTCCGCAGGGAGGGAGGGGGGCGATGATGTTCCGCATGGAGGGAGGGGGGGCGATGAAGTTCCGCAGGGAGGGAGGGGGGGCGATGAAGTTCCGCAGGGAGGGAGGGGGGCGATGATGTTCCGCAGGGAGGGAGGGGGGGCGATGAAGTTCCGCAGGGAGGGAGGGGGGGCGATGAAGTTCCGCAGGGAGGGAGGGGGGACGATGAAGTTCCGCAGGGAGGGAGGGGGGGCGATGAAGTTCCGCAGGGAGGGAGAGGGGGCGATGAAGTTCCGCAGGGAGGGAGGGGGGGCGATGAAGTTCCGCAGGGAGGGAGGGGGGGCGATGATGTTCCGCAGGGAGGGAGGGGGGGCGATGATGTTCCGCAGGGAGGGAGGGGGGGCGATGATGTTCCGCAGGGAGGGAGGGGGGGCGATGATGTTCCGCAGGGAGGGAGGGGGGGCGATGATGTTCCGCAGGGAGGGAGGGGGGGCGATGATGTTCCGCAGGGAGGGAGGGGGGGCGATGAAGTTCCGCAGGGAGGGAGGGGGGGCGATGAAGTTCCGCAGGGAGGGAGGGGGGGCGATGATGTTCCGCAGGGAGGGAGGGGGGCGATGATGTTCCGCATGGAGGGAGGGGGGGCGATGATGTTCCGCAGGGAGGGAGGGGGGGCGATGATGTTCCGCAGGGAGGGAGGGGGGGCGATGATGTTCCGCAGGGAGGGAGGGGGGGCGATGATGTTCCGCAGGGAGGGAGGGGGGGCGATGATGTTCCGCAGGGAGGGAGGGGGGGCGATGATGTTCCGCAGGGAGGGAGGGGGGGCGATGATGTTCCGCAGGGAGGGAGGGGGGGCGATGATGTTCCGCAGGGAGGGAGGGGGGGCGATGATTTTCCGCAGGGAGGGAGGGGGGGCGATGATGTTCCGCAGGGAGGGAGGGGGGGCGATGATGTTCCGCAGGGAGGGAGGGGGGGCGATGATGTTCCGCAGGGAGGGAGGGGGGGCGATGATGTTCTGCAGGGAGGGAGGGAGGGGGGGCGATGATGTTCTGCAGGGAGGGGCGATGTTCTGCAGCTGTTGCGGTCCTGTAGAGTTATCGGACATGTTTGTCTTTTCTGTTGGGCGCAGATGGAGCAGATAACGGCAGACGACCCCCATCCTCCGCGGAGTCCCGTCCACACTGGGAGATCCCGCGTCCGCAGTCGCTTGTGGCGGTGTCGCCCGCGCGGATCAGCTCCGTCCTCCCGTGGAAATATCCGGTGATCAGCCAGCGAGGCTTCTACTCTGATATTCTGATCTATAGCGCCGCTCCTCTGGTGAAAGTGAGTGCAGGCGTCACATGACCGGCAGCCGCGTACTATACTGCACGTGTCCACGGCTACAGAGCGCTCTGTCCCCGCCGTTCTCCGGTGTCTCCTGGTGCAGCAGCTTCAGCCGCCATTTCCATTATATTGCAGGATGTCAGCGCCGGACCGAGCGTTCAACCGAATCTCCTGAGACAAGTGGACGAGGAGCGCAACACCCTGAAAGGTGAGCGGAGGATACAATGTAACAACCACAGGAAGGTAGACCCCGGCAACCAGATCCAACAGTCACAATAGGAGATGTCACAGCTCACCTCCTCCTCCTTAAAGGGAACCTGTCACCCCCAAAATCGCAGGTGAGGTAGGCACACCGGCATCAGGGGCTTATCTACAGCATTCTGGAATGCTGTAGATAAGCCCCCGATGTAACCTAAAAGATGAGAAAAAGACGTTATATTATACTCACCCAGGGGCGTTCCCGCTGTTCGTCCGGGTCCGGGGCCTCCCATCTTCATCAGATGACGTCCTCTTCTGGTCTTCACGCCGCAGCTCTGGCGCAGGCGTACTTTGCCTGCCCTGTTGAGGGCAGAGTAAAGTACTGCATTGCGCAGGTGCCGGGAAAGGTCAGAGACAATCTCCTACCTTACAGTCCCTTTTCATTCAGATGCCGACTGGTAGTACGGGTTGACACTGTTGTACCCTCGGACTGCAGGGCAGCTTGAACTTGTTTGGATGTTAGTCGAGGTTCTTTACCCAACATCCGCACAATCTTGCGTTGAAATCTCTTGTCAATTTTTCTTTTCCGTCCACATCTAGGGAGGTTAGCCACAGTGCCATGGGCTTTACACTTCTTGATGACACTGCGCACGGTAGACACAGGAACATTCAGGTCTCTGGAGATGGACTTGTAGCTTTGAGATTGCTCATGCTTCCTCACAATTTGGTTTCTCAAGTCCTCAGACAGTTCTTTGTTCTTCTTTCTTTTCTCCATTCTCAATGTGGTACACACAAGGACACAGGCAGACGTGGCCATTATACAGTATGGAGCATCATGTGGGACCATTATACAGTATGGAGCATCATGTGTGGCCAATGGCCATTATACAGTATTGAGCATCATGTGTGGCCCTTATACAGTATTGAGCATCATGTGTGGCCATTATACAGTATGGAGCACTGTGTGGCCATTATACAGTATGGAACGTCATGTAGGGCCATTATACAGTATGTGGAGCACTGCATAGCCATTGTACAGTATGAAGCACTGCGTGGCCATATTTTTTTTTTGCTTTAATGTATATGAAACAGTGTGATCAGCAGTGCTAAATGGGTGTGGTTGGGACTTGGATATGGGTGTGATTAGTTGTGAAATGGGTGTGGTCAGAGGCGTGGCCTAAAATTTGCCGCGGCGCACTAAGTGCGCCGCAACCTTTAGACCTTTTTCCCTTCAAAAGTTGGGAGGTATGGCACCGCATTTCCCAGATCACACCAAGTACCGCAAATCCCATAGGGAATGAATGAAACCAAACGCAGTGTTGCCGTAAGTGATCCGTTACGTGGCAGATGCAGAAAAACTGCCTGATCTGCTGCAAAAGGCAACTTTCACAACAGCGATTCTTCCCAAAGTCACTGCTGATAGTGTCATACTCACCAGAGGGGGAGGCAATGCTAAAAGTGCCTAGGGCAGCAGAAACTCTAAATACGGCCCTGCATGTGGGCAAACCTCATCATCAACTACAAAAAAGTCTGACTGCTGTGCTTGCCAACAAGGGTTTCCAACCCAGTATTAAGTCTTGTTTGCCAGAGGGATCAAATATTTATTTCTATTGTACCTTGCCATAATCCAAGAACAAGCAGGACTCTGTTGGAGAAAATTGATTTGTATAAATTAATTCAATAAAGTTAGCAAAGTAAAATGACAGTATTACCAGTGCCTGGACTTGCGACACCTACATAATCATTTGATGGATGATATTCATGAGAGTCGTAGCTTTCATGTCTTGAATAAATGTTTCAAATACATCAACTTACCCATTCAGTTCTACCATGGCAGAAGAGATATTCTACACGAGGCTAGACCTATCTGAGCTAGTAACCAAGGTAATTTCCCATATCCTTTTGTGCTTTTTTGTACAAGACAGATATTACAGCTTTTGTTACCGTGCTTGGAAGAACATATAATTTAAATATCAAATTTCAATTGCAGCCATAATGCCTCTTCTTTCTGTTAGATGGTAACTCGGATACAATTTCCAGCTACTAATAATCCTTATTGGTGCCGAAATAGGGAAAGATAAAATTTGATACTGCTCGTAGGATGAACCCTGCAACTAAAGAAAAAGGAAAGAAAATGTAAGATATATATCTGGGGAGATCTAATTGGCTTCTGTGAACACAATAAAAAGAGAATAGCATCTTATAAGAGATTTTTAAAAATATGACGTACTTAAAAATATAGAAAAATAAATGATTACAGATCTTATGGAGGAAAACTTGCACACCAGAAGACTTCATCCACTTCAAATTTACCATACGTTAAAAACCTATAACTCTGCCCTTCAACTCGCCAAACAGACCTACTACACCACCCTGATCTCCTCACTATCCAGCAACCCCAAGAAACTTTTTGACACCTTTCACTTCCTCTGCAGGCCAAAAGCACAAGCCCCTATCACAGACATTTGTGCTGATGACCTGGCCTCCCACTTTGTAGAGAAAATAGATAACATCTGTCAGAAAATCCACTCCCAACCACAAAGTTCAATGACTCCCATCCCTCCCTGCATTTCCCCTGGCTTACTCTCCACATTTGATCCCATCAAAGAAGAAGTCTCCAGGCGCCTCTCTTCTTCTCATCCGACTACATGCTCTACTGACTCCATTCCCTCTCATCTCCTCCAGTCTCTCTCTCCAGTCGTCACAACTCAACTAACTACAATCTTTAATCTCTCTCTCTCCTCAGGCATTTTCCCATCCTCCTTCAAACACTCTATCATTACTCCATTATTAAAGAAACCCTCTTTTGATCCATCTTGCACAAATAACTACAGACCAGTCTCTAATCTCCCCTTCATCTCGAAACACTTGGAGCACCTAGTCTAGTCCCGCCTTACCCATTACCTCTCCACTCACTCCTTCCTAGACCCTTCCCAGTCCGACTTCCGCCCCCTACATTTGACAGAAACTGCCCTTATCAAAGTGACCAATAACCTTCTGACAGCAAAATGTAATGGTGACTGTTAGGAGTCGAGTTTCCTCTGCTGCACAGGGGGAATCTTGATCCGTGTCTGCTGCGGTCTCCCGTTCTGCATCGGCTGCAGTGGAGCCTGCTCAGCGGAGACATCGCTCCCAGCGTCTCGCTGAGACTGGTACTGTGCAAAGGGTTACTACTGCCTCTCCAGGCTCTGCTATTGTACCCTGCACTGATCTGCAGCGAGCAGGCTTTTCTGGGACTAAGTCCTGCTTTGCACACACTGAGCATGCCCAGGGCAAGATCTCTCAGTGGAGATCTAGGGTCACATGCTCAGGTACTGCAGCAACTTTCATTGGTCCTTCTTGGAAAGTCTTGTAGGTGCTAGGACTAAGCCCTGCTTTGCACACACTGAGCATGCCCAGGACAAGATCTCTCAATGGAGATCTAGGGTCACATGCTCAGGCACTGCTGCAACTCCATTGGTCCTTCTTTGAAAGGTCCTGAACGTGCTGCAGCTATATAAGCTTCGCATGACCACACGGCCATGCGCCAGTATACATTTGTAAACGTGTGTGTGTTGTGAGTGAAAGTCGTTCTTTAAAATACCCTCCCTATTGGATGACTGTTCGCGGAAGGTGGATGATTGCTATCTAGCGCCCGACTTAGCCACCAGCACGTTACACACCATATAGCGTCTTATTGCTGTGACCGCTAGTGCGGCGCCATGCGCTTTCACAGCGCTTTCCTGACCCAAGCCTGGGTGGTTAGTGGCGTCTGCCAGTGGGGCACCGCATGCACTCTCGTGCATCTTTAATTATTATTTTGGTTACGCTTATACCCCATAAGCGGTGTCGAGCGCAAGTAGTCTAGACGGACTCGGATCCCACGTCTTGGGACTGAGCTCGGTGACTCCTTGCTTGCGCTCTTGTGTGCGGTACCGCGGCCCTGTGACTTAACAGGGTTCGCTTCCTTCACACAGGGTGAAGTTAACCCGTGTGTGTATTCACATTGTACCGCCATATAGTGCCGCCATTTACTTAGCAGCAGGTTATTTCCTGCACGGTGGATCCCGGGTGGCGAACGCACCAATCTTACTTAATAAATATATTCGGTGCGTTCCGCCAACCCTAACAGGTGACGACTCTCTGCTCATTCTTCTTGACCTTTCTGCAGCTTTCAACACTGTTGACCACCATCTCCTACTCTCTAGGCTCCAGTCACTAGGCATTAAGGACACTGCTCTCTCCTAGTTATCTTCCTACCTTTCTGATCGCTCCTTCAGTGTTTTGTTTGCTGGCTCCACTTCATCTCCTCTTCCTCTCGCTGTCGGGGTACCTCACGGCTTAGACTTTGGCCCCTTCTCTTCTCTGTCTACACGGCCCCAATTGGACAGACCATCAGCAGATTTGGCTTTCAGTACCATCTTTACGCTGATGACACACAACTATACATGTCATCCCCTGACTTTACCCCAGCTGTACTACAGAACACCAGTGACTGTCTGTCTGTCCGCAGTCTCCAACATCATGTCCGCTCTGTATCTGAAACTCAACCTCTCCAAAACTGAACTTTTTCTGCTCCCACCATCTACTAACCTCCCTAAATCTGACATTTCCCTCTCCGTGGGTGGCACCATAATAACACCCCGACAGCAGGCGTGCTGTCTGGGTTATGTTTGACTCCGATCTATCCTTTACTTACCATATACAATCTCTTGCCCGCTCTTGCCACTTACACCTAAAGAACATCTCTAGAATCCACCCTTTTCTCAACATGGAATCACCAAAAACTCTCACTGTCGCCCTGATCCACTCCCACCTGGACTACTGCAATGCTCTATTAATTGGCCTCCCCCTTACTCGACTTTCCCCTCTCCAGTCTATCCTTAATACCAGCAGCCAGGGTTGTCCATCTAGCTAATCGGTATTCAGATGTGTCCGCTCTTCACCAGACGTTACACTGGCTGCCCATTCATTATAGAATCCAATTCAAAGTACTTGTTCTCACCCACAAAGCTCTCCACAGTGCGACACCCCCTTACATCTCCTCCCTCATTTCTGTCTATCGGTCGACCCGACCTCTGCGCTCTGCAAATGACTTTCGACTAACCTCTGCACTAATCCGTACCTCCCACTCCCGACTCCAAGACTTCTCCCATGCTGCACCAATCCTCTAGAATGATCTACCCCAAGATATTAGGACCATCCACAATTCGCATAGTTTTAGGCTCTCCCTCAAAACACATTTGTTCAGAGTGGCCTATCATGTTCCCTAATCAAAGTCATTTTAGGTTTGTGTGTGTGTAGCCCATTAACTATCTCCATCTATCCCCCACCCCCTGAAGATGGCTGGACCATCATTGTAAACCCATCATTGTAAATACACACCTGTAGTTTGTATCTCCCCCACCTCATTGTAGATTGTAAGCTCTCACGATCAGGGTCATCTTATTTTGCTTTAATTATTGTATTGTTAACATTGTTACTTATAACTGTTGTATTTTAAACTGTTAAACTGTAAAGTGCTGCGGAATATGTTGGCGCTATATAAATAAAGATTATTATTATTATTATTATTATTATTATTAATATTAACATAGCAAAACAGTATAGATTAACCCCAGGGAATGTACTGTACATTATGTAATCAAATCACAGATAAAGTCTTACATTCATCAAGCTTAAAGAGAACCTGTCAGCAGGATTTTGCCAAGTAATCTATAGGCATTGTCATGTTGGCGCTGTTACACTGATTAAAATGATACTTGGGGTGAAGAAATTCGTCTTGTGGTTCTTGTGTGATCAGTATTAAACGTTTTCAGTTAAGGATATGCCCGTGATCCGAAGCGGGACTATAGGCAAGATCTTATGTTGGTGCTTTAGGTAAGTGAAACCAAGAAAAGCACAAACATATTCCATATCATTCTCTGTCTGTATGATTTGAAAGTGCCTGTAGTTTACTTAGCAAAACCCTGCTGACAGGTTCAGTTTAAATGGAATCTGTCTGGTCATTTTTGCCTACTGTACTAATAGTATCCTGAAATAGGGATTGGGCAGCCCTTTCAGGATATGTAACTTTTATTGCTGTACGGTACCCTGTTGTGTTGCTGTCAGACCCTGAAACTTTATAGTCACGCTCTGGCTTAGTCAAAGAATGTTAATGCCAAATTAATATTCACCCCTTCCCTCTCCCACCCTTCTGTGATGGCGTCAATGATTCAATCCGAATGCCATCTGCCCAAGGATCACATCGCAATGCTCGGAATGGCCATCTGCTTTACTGACCTGAGCGTGACAGCTGGATAGAAATACATGCTGTCAATCTCTGGTCAGGAGAGCAGATGGCCAGTCCGAGGATTGTGATGCGATCATCACGCGAATAATATGGCAGACTGACTGCAACCAATCAGTGATGCTAGCGCAGAGGGGTGGGCGGCATTATGGGCGGGAGAAACGGTAAATATTAATTTCACATTTACATGTAAATGGTCTACACAAGTGGGTTGTACTGTGTGCAGGGTATGCGGAGTAATATACTGTGTATAGTGGGCAATGTGGGGGCCATGACTGTGTGGGAATATTGTGGGTATGAATATTCCTCCTTCTTAGCTTTGTAAGTTGGGAGGTATAGTACAGACCAAAAGCTTGGACACACCTTCTCATTCAAAGATTTTTCTGTATTTTCATGACTATGAAAATTGTAAATTCACACTGAAGGCATCAAAACTATGAATTAACACATGTGGAATTATATACTTAACAAAAAAGTGTGAAACAGCTGAAATTATGTCTTATATTCCAGGTTGTTCAATTTAGCAACCTTTTGCTTTGATGACTGCTTTGCACACTCTTGGCATTCTCTTGATGAGCTTCAAGAGATAGTCACCGGAAATGGTTTTCACTTCACAGGTGTACCCTGTCAGGTTTAATAAGTGGGAATTCTTGCCTTATAAATGGTGCTGGGACCATCAGTTGTGTTGTGCTGAAGTCTGGTGGATACACAGCTGATAGTCCTACTGAATAGACTGTTAGAATTTGTACAATGGCAAGAAAAAAGCAGCTAAGTAAAGAAAAACGAGTGGCCATCATTACTTTAAGAAATGAAGGTCAGACAGTCCGAAAACTTGGGAAAACTTTGAAAGTGTCCCCAAGTGCAGTGGCAAAAGCCATCAAGTGCTACAAAGAAACTGGATTACATGAGGACCGCCCCAGGAAAGGAAGACCAAGAGTCACCTCTGCTTCTGAGGATAAGTTTATCCGAGTCACCAGCCTCAGAAATTGCAGGTTAACAGCAGCTTAGATTAGAGACCAGGTCAATGTCACACAGAGTTCTAGCAGCAGACACATCTCTACAACAACTGTTAAGAGGACACTTTTGCAGCAGGCCTTCAAGGTTAAAAAGCTGCTAGGAAATGCTAGGAAACCACTGCTAAAGACAGGCAACAAGCAGAAGAGACTTGTTTGGGCTAAAAACACAAGGAATGGACAATAGACCAGTGGAAATCTGTGCTTTGGTCTGATGAGTCCAAATTTGAGATCTTTGGTTCCAACCACTTTGTCTTTGTGCAACGCAGAAAAGGTGAACGGATGGACTCTATGTGCCTGGTTCCCACCGTGAAGCATGGAGGAGGAGGTGTGATGGTGTGGGGGTGCTTTGCTGGTGACACTGTTGGGGATTTATTCAAAATTGAAGGCATACTGAACCAGCATGGCTACCACAGCATCTTGCAGCGGCATGCTATTCCATCCGGTTTGCGTTTAGTTGGACCATCATTTATTTTTCAACAGGACAATGACCCCAAGCACACCTCCAGGCTGTGTAAGGGCTATCTGACCAAGAAGGAGAGTGATGGGATGCTACGCCAGATGACCTGGCCTCCACAGTCACCAGACCTGAACCCAATTGAGATGGTTTGGGGTGAGCTGGACCGCAGAGTGAAGGCAAAAGTGCCAACAAGTGCTAAGCATCTCTGGGAACTCCTTCAAGATTGTTGGAAAACCATTCTCAGTGACTACCTCTTGAAGCTCATCAAGAGAATGCCAAGAGTGTGCAAAGCAGTCATCAAAGCAAAAGGTGCCTACTTTGAAGAACCTAGAATATAAGACATAATTTCAGTTGTTTCACACTTTTTTGTTAAGTATATAATTCCACATGTGGTAATTCATAGTTTTGATGCCTTCAGTGTGAATGTACAATTTTTATAGTCATGAAAATACAGAAAAATCTTTAAACGAGAAGGTGTGTCCAAACTTTTGGTCTGTACTGTATGTGCAATATAATGCATAGCCATGGAAATGTAACTGTTATATCTACAATTCTTTCTGCTTTGTATGCTTTTGTAGTGCAGTGGATAATATTAAAGTCATGATTCCGAGACTTTAGTATACTGAACGTGCATTTCCAAAGGAGAACCTGCCAGACAGGAAATGCTGCTCTTGGTTTACAAAAACCTTGCGATGATTTATTATGATTTTTGAGCTAGCAGCATTTCTGCGTTCCTTCACTGAGTCTGATATCCTTTAAATGATAGAACTTCCAATTTAGTGACGTGTAACTGTGTCTACAAGTTTAATGTTCACAGTGATTCATAGTAGGATATAACGTCAGTCTGCGTACAATAAACCTCGAGCGAAGTTGGCACCAGATGTTTGTGTTTGCTCTCGCTGACATTGCTTAGTATATACAGTCGTGTATGTATATTTGACTTGACTTTGCCTAGTGATTATATTTTTACAGGCTTGTTTTTCCAAACTTGTTTGCAGTGTTCTCTAATCAAGCTCTTGTCCTGAAGTTTTGTTGGCAGATGGCTTGTTTTATTTTTCTAATGGCTTTGATTGTTGAAGCAGCTTTAGCCTAACCCGGCAAAAAGAAGAGATGAAATATAATCAATCTAGGTCATTTTCTGCTGCTCTGATCTAATGTCCCTGATTTATTCTCTCTAGAGTACATAGCAAGCAGTAGCACACCGAACACAGCATATTCTATATAGGACAAATAAACATCAGAAAAAGCATCCACCTTTTAGTGTATGTTCACAAGTAGCAGAAATGCCGAGGATATTTTATCTGGATTTCTGAGTTCATATACAATGGATTATAGTTGTAGCAAAGTGCTTGAAATTTTACCAAATCTCGTCCATCTTTTCAGGGCAATTGGAATACCTAAACTTTGAAGAATTTGATTTTCCGAAAATAAATTTGCCACAAATTTCAAACGATTCAATCAAATCTAGTACGGACCTTTCTTCTCCAGAATCAAAATCACATTATGCGCACTGTGATGATTATCCATGTACACAGTGTCAGACTGGGGTGCCAAATGCCCCCCTGTAACCAACTCCAGGGCCTCACTTTTCAGCTACATGAAAATGTGACATTATCCTCATTCACAAATTTATATAACAATGAACTGGGTAAATTGTTAAATGAGTAAGATGCTGCCTCTGTCTGTGCATAGTGATTTATGTACCGTATTTTCCGGCGTATAAGACGACTTTTTAACCCCTGAAAATCTTCTTAAAAGTCGGGGGTCGTCTTATACGCCGGGTGTCGTCTTGTACGCCTGGTGCAGACACCAATGTGTATATGGTGGGTGGGGGGAGTGGTCCCGATGACGAAGAGGGGGCATCTCACAGGAAAGTGTGAGTGGCGTATCCCCCATTACATCATTGTAGCTGCAGCGTGGGGTCTCTGTGCTGGGAGCGGTGGCGGCTGTTCTTTGTGCCGTGTGGGTGCTGTGCTGTGGGGCGGCAGATCCTCTTCGTGCAGCGTCAGGGCTCTGTGCTGTGGGGCGGTGGTGGCGTTTCTTAGTGCAGAGTCAGTTGGGGCTCCTCCGGCATTTCCTCAAAGCCCGGAGGCCCCGGAAGCTCCATTGCTGCGATGCGGTGGCCTCTGGGAAAATGGCCGCTGGGGGCGGCGCATGCTCAGATTCAGATCTCGCCCCCTTATAGTCCCCTATATGAAGCATGAGCCCTCACATAGCTTTGAGTCCTATATATATATATATATATATATATATATATACTGTGTATATATATATATATATATATACCACATATACCCGAGTATAAGCCCATTTTTAAGGCTCAAAGTGCCCCTCTCGGCTTATACTCGAGTCATTGTCGGTGAAGGGGGGGTCGGCGGGGGAGGGGAGCGGCAGCTGTCACATACTCGCCTACTCCTGGCGCGGTCCCTGCATGTCCGATGGTCTCCGGGCAGCTTCTTCCTGTGTTCAGCGGTCTTGTGGTACCGCTCATTAAAGTAATGAATATGGACGCATATTCATTATTGTAATGAGCGGTATGTGACCGCTGAACATAGGAAGAAGCAGCCGCTACCCGGAGACCATCTGACAGTGAGAAGCTGCTAAAGACCGCACCGGGAGCAGGTGAGTATAACGGGGGAGGGTGAGCATTGCGCGATATTCACTTCTCCCCATTCCACCGCCGGGCATCGCTCCATCTTCCGCGTCCTCTGCCTGTGACTGTTCCGCGATGACTTAGTTAGTGCACGATGCCCTCTGAACAGTCAGAGAGCCGGAAGACAGAGCAGCGCGCAGCTGTGGAACGGGGATGGTGACTATCGCAAGTGCCGTGGGCCTGAGCGACGAGAGGTGAGTATGTGTTTTTTATTTTAATCACAGCAACAGCATATGGGGCATAATCTATGGAGCATTTTTGGGGGCAAAATCTATGGAGCATCTTATGGGGCATAATCTATGGAGCATTTTATGGGGCATAATCTATGGAGCATTTTATGGGGCCATCAACCTTTATACAGCATTGTATGGGGCATAATCTATGGAGCATCTTATGGGGTATAATCTATGGAGCATTTTATGGGGCAAAATCTATGGAGCATTTTATTGGGCAAAATCTATGGAGCATCTTATGGGGCATAATCTATGGGGCATAATCTATGGAGCATCTTATGGGGCATAATCTATGGAGCATTTTATGGGGCATAATCTATGGAGCATCTTATGGGGCATAATCTATGGAGCATTTTATGAGGCATAATCTATGGAGCATTTTATGGGGCAAAATCTATGGAGCATGTTATGGGGCAAAATCTATGGAGCATTTTATGGGGCATAATCTATGGAGCATCTTATGGGGCCATTATTAACCTTTGTGCAGCATTATATGGGGCATATTTTAATATGGAGCATCTTATGGGGCCCATCATGAACTGTATGGAGCATTATATGGGTCTCCTGATTCAATATGGATATTCAAAAACACTTAACCTACTGATTTCTCAATTAATTTTACTTTTATTGGTATCTATTTTTATTTTTGAAATTTACCAGTAGCTGCTGCATTTCCCACCCTAGGCTTATACTCGAGTCATTAAGTTTTCCCAGTTTTTTGTGGCAAAATTTGGGGTATCGGCTTATACTCGGGTCGGCTTATACTCGAGTATATACGATATATATTATATATATACAGTATATATTTTATATATATAGTACAGACCAAAAATTTGGACACACCTCATTTAAAGATTTTTCTATATTTTCATGACTATGAAAATTGTACATTCACACTGAAGGCATCAAAACTATGAATTAACACATGTGGAATTATAAACTTAACAAAAAAGTGTGAAACAACTGAAAATTTGTCTTACATTCTAGGTTCTTCAAACTAGCTACCTTTTGCTTTGATGACTGCTTTGCACACTCTTGACATTCTGTTGATGAGCTTCAAGAGGTAGTCACCGGGAATGGTTTTCACTTCACAGGTGTGCCCTGTCAGGTTTAATAAGTGGGATTTCTTGCCTTATAAATGGGGTTGGGACCATCAGTTGTGTTGTGCTGAAGTCTGGTGGATACATAGCTGATAGTCCTACTGAATAGACTGTTAGAATTTGTATTATGGCAAGAAAAAAGCAGCTAAGTAAAGAAAAACGAGTGGCCATCATTACTTTAAGAAATGAAGGTCAGTCAGTCCGAAAAATTGGGAAAACTTTGAAAGTGTGCCCAAGTGCAGTGGCAAAAACCATCAAGTGCTACAAAGAAACTGGCTCACATGAGGACAGCCCCAGGAAAGGAAGACCAAGAGTCACCTCTGCTTCTGAGGATAAGTTTATCCGAGTCACCAGCCTCAGAAATCGCAGGATAACAGCAGCTCAGATAAGAGACCAGGTCAATGTCACACAGAGTTCTAGCAGCAGACACATCTCTACAACAACTGTTAAGAGGAGACTTTGTGCAGCAGACCTTCATGGTAAAATAGCTGCTAGGAAACCACTGATAAGGACAGGCAACAAGTAGAAGAGACTTGTTTGGGCTAAAGAACACAAGGAATGGACATTAGACCAATGGGAATCTGTGCTTTGGTCCAAATTTGATATCTTTGGTTCCAACCATGTGTCTATGGGCGACACAGAAAAGGTGACTGGATGGACTCTACATGCCTGTTTCCCACCGTGAAGCATTGAGGAAGAGGTGTGATGGTGTGGGGGTGCTTTGCTGGTGACACTATTGGGGATTTATTCAGAATTGAAGGCATACTGAACCAGCATGGCTACCACAGCATCTTGCAGCGGCATGCTATTCCATCCGATTTGCGTTTAGTTGGACCATCATTTATTTTTCAACAGGACAATGACCCCAAAGACACCTTCAGGCTGTGTAAGGGCTATTTGGCCAAGTAGGAGAGTGATGGGGTGCTACGCCAGATGACCTGGTCTCCCCAGCCTCCAGACCTGAACCCAATCGAGATGGTTTGGTGTGAGCTGGACCGCAGAGTGAAGGCAAAAGGGCCAACAAGTGCTAAGCATCTCTAGGAACTCCTTCAAGATTTTTGGATGACCATTCCCGGTGACCACCTCTTGAAGCTCATCAAGAGACTGCCAAGAGTGTGCAAAGCAGTCATCAAAGGAAAAGATGGCTATTTTGAAGAACCTAGAATATAAGACATAACTTTTTGTTAAGTATATAATTCCACATGTGTGAATTCATAGTTTTGATGCCTTCAGTGTGAATGTACAATTTTCATAGTCATGAAAATATAGAAAAATCTTTAAATGAGAAGGTGTGTCCAAACTTTTGGTCTGTACTGTATATAAATAAATAAAAAAACACTAAGTATTCACCTTGTTTCTTTTCTCCCGGCTCTCTTCTCCTGACTCTGGTGCACTGATTCTCCCTACAACAGATGCAATGTAGTGACGTCATCATGTCTGCTGTCTCAGTCGCACATACTGATTGATGGAAAAAGGGTCCAGCTGCTCCGTCCTCCACCAATGTATTCACTGCTATCTATAGCAGTGATATATGGACGCAGGCAGCGGATGGGATGGTGTGGCCTGTGAGCCACTGTTTTCAGCCCTTCGGTTGTCTTGGTCTGTGAGTCACACTGGAACAGCCAGAGGGCTGGATATGGACCACGGGCCGCACTTTGCCAAGCCCTGGCATAGAAGCAATCCGGGAGGAATTCTGCAGTGGTCCCACTATATTAATAGCCAGCTGTTCCCATGCAGTGCTGGGCCAGGAACAGACAAGTGTATTAAAAATCATCTGATTTTCATCCTGAAAACCCAGATGACATCTGTATTGTCATCCATATGTTCGTATTTTACATCCATACAACATCTGCATAGCATCCATATTTATACATCCACATTTAATGATGGGCTAACCCAAAGACTTGAATGGACAAGTCTCATCGGAGATATAAAAGAGAATAGTACATGCAGTTATATTTATCACCCAGATATTTGGTCAATGTGAAAAATACTGTCATTTGTGCAGCTCTATTGATTTATAGTTATTAGTGTGCTATCTGATTTTTACTCTGACAGCACACATCCGTATAATACAGTCGTCTCAGCGAGCTTTTAAGGAAACGAATTGGGTGCAATGGTGGTGTATATGTAACTGCTCTTATTGTGCATCTGACAAGTGACACAAAACCTAGAAGTGGCTTCTACTTCAGCAGATATCGGTCATTTTGCTTTATTTTTACAATCCTTTGGTGTGTGTCATATGCCGGCTGTATGATAAGCAGGAACAATCAACCGATGTGTACAGCAAGCAACACATCCATCTTGAAGAGAGATCATTTAGTACACTGAATTATGCCTAATCCTGAGATTTAGCAGCGTGAGACTATCTTGTTGTTAAAAACTGTCGTTGGGTTTGGGAATTTGGTTTGGATGGGGCACTTACGGCAATCGGCTTTGAACCAGCAGAAAGGTGTGCTGTGGTTAATGCAACCACTTCTACATCCTCATCAAAATTAGGATCTGTTACTGGTTCAGGCAGCGAGACACACAACCTGCAGCAATATCTTCTGATCCTGGTGTGCACTTTATATCGTAATTAAATGACAAAAGCTTTGCAGACCAACTGGCTCATTCCAGCTCAGTCAAATCCTTTTTGTGGTTAGTAAAGATGTTAAAGGTCTATTTTCTATGCGGAAAGTGAATTTCTATCCCCTGAAGATAGGTTTTCCTCTTTTCAGGTGCCCACACGCATGCTAGTGACTTTTTCTCCACTGCTGAATACTTTCTTTCAGTGCATGTTCATGTTCTTTAAAGGTAACCTGTCACCCCGTTTTTTCAGATTGAGATATAAATACTGTTAAATAGGGCCTGCGCTGTGCGTTACAATAGTGTATGTAGTGTACCCTGATTCCCCACCTATGCTAAGAAATACATTACCAAAGTCGCCGTTTTCGCCTGTCAATCAGTTTGCATCTCGGCTTTGGGAAAATGGCCGCCGCGATCTCTTCTGCGCACGCGCGGCATCCCGCGGCCATTTTCCTGAAGCCCCGTGCAGCAGAGCACTCCATCTGCGCATGCGCGGCCCCAGGAAGATGGCCGCCCCCACCGATGAAAGGGATAACAGCGCAGATCGCGCGCTGTTTCTTCACGTGCGCGCAGGGAATTTGGAACTTGGACATGCGCACACCACTACGCCACCAACGGAAAGCTGGGGAAGAAAAGAGCGATGTCACCACGCCCACCCGACCTGACCAGCCTGATTGACAGGCGAAAATGGCGACTTTGGTAATGTATTTCGCAGCATAGGTGGGGAATCGGGGTACACTACATACACTATAGTAACGCACAGCGCAGGCCCTATTTAACAGTATTTATATCTCAATCTGAAAAAACGGGGTGACAGGTTCCCTTTAAGCAAATTCATAATAAATTCAATGTCTGTGTGCCGCTGACTAGTAAGTCAAGGCCATAATCTAAAGTATCAGTAGTAACAACGGGAGGTGAAGCAGAATTAAACAATGCAAGTGCAGTGCGGGTTGCAGTAAGACGTTCTGCAGGTGTCCGGGATGAATCTGTGGGATCTCAAGCATTGCTCTGAGAGGTTCCACAACTGTGGCATAATTGGGAATGAACTTTGATACCGGGAGGTAAATCCGCCCAAAAAGCATAGTATCTGCAGGTCAGCTGGGATTAGATGATTTGGTGATAGCACCAACATGCTCTGGATCTAGTATTACTTCTTTTTGTGCAATAACACATAACAGAAAGAACAGCTCGGTTTGTCAGATGTGGCATTTAGTTATGATCATTTGTAGTTCTGCAAAGTCAACTCAATCTAGTGCCACCCGGCGATGTGCATCTTGTATTTCTGGGGTATTCATGATGCACATCATGTTTTTCTGGGGTATTTCCAAAAATGATCATATCAACCAGATAGTAATGTACTCCTGATTTTTTTTTTTTAATCAAATGACGTCAAGAGATGGAAACAACTGGGTGCTGATGCTAGTCGATCATGTGTAATAAGTGCCATAAGCTCTCTACTATCTTCATGTAATAGTACTTGGCAATATTTACTCTTGAAATTCAGTGTTGAAAAAGTTTGTTCAGCAAACACTTCTTCTATGTGTGATAGTGGATGACTGCCAATCACACCTGCCAAGCACACTCTCTCAGATCTACACAATGTTACACATCTGTCCCAGATCCGTGTTCTGCTTCCCTCATCGGGTCTTCTAGACTTTCCTATGCTCCACGTCGGGCTCTGCAAGTACCTCAGCGTGCTCCCAAGTGTTGTATTTCTTAGGCCTATATAAGGCCTCCCAAAGCACACACCTGGGTCTTGGTTTTAAAACGTTCTAGTATAGTTTTTAGTTTGTTTGTGCACCGTTCATGTCAGTGGTCTCCAGTACTTCACTTGTCTGTCTGCGGCTTCTAGTAACCCTTTTACATGTCTGCCAGCAACTTCCAGGAAGTTTCCTATGTACTTGCAGCTTCCAGAACTTTATTAAGACTTTTAGTTTGCCTGCAGTTTCCAGGATGCACCCGCCTGCTGTACCGACGTCTGTGGCCTGTGTGCCCATTTGGACCTTGGGCTTAGATGACCTACCTAACCCATTGAGCCAGCATTATGTAACACACAAAGATGAATGTTACAGTGGTTTTTTTTAAGTTAGAACAATGAGTGAATCCCATTCTGAAGAATCAGCACAATCAATTATGTAAAAGTTTATGTAAAAGTTTCTGTAACTCTTGCAAGACTAAAAGTCAAATGGCAATCACATTTTTGCAGGACCAAAGCCAAAATCTTTCGATACATTACTTTATGAGAAAACCATTTTCTTTTGCACATCCCAGTGCAACTTCTGTGGCATCATTAGTAACATCTGGGATTGATTAACTTGTAGCAAGGGCAAGTCTATAGTAATAAGTCCATTTACCATATACATGTGTAATGCAGCAAATACAGTAAGTCTTTTCCTAAGGCCTCATTCACACATCCATGAATCACATACTTTTCTCTCCATGATTTTCACTAATAGAACACATAGCCACTAAAGTCTATGGTGCAAGTCATATATCTGTGTATTTTTGAAGACTACGTCCCTGATTCATCAAAGCTTTCATAGCAAAAAAAAGTGGCATATAAGCTGTAAAAATTTTGCCGCAACTTGGAGTTGCCCCTGTTTTTTGCGACTTCTGCCTTTTTTATGCTGCTTTCTCTAGTTTTGGTGGAACTGGAGCGGGATGGGGTACATTGGGGGCGTGATGTCATAGCTCGATTAATACATGACAAGCTGTTACATTCCCTATGCCAGAAATCTCATTGTAGTCCCTGATTTATGGCATGGTGCACATGACTCACGTCATATGTATGCAAGCATTGAATATATGAAATTTGGACCGCATTACTGCTATATAGAATATACTTATAAAAATGAAGTTATTTAGGGCATAAGTTGGCCAATTCATGAGAACCCAACAGCCATGAAAAGGCGCCCTTTCTTTGATGGGACCCTAACCTAATATTTATCAAGCATGCCTCTCCCGGGCTAAAAGCAGGCAAATTTCAAGAGCAGGTAGGATCCAGCACTAATTAACAAGAGCCTTAGGTTTATGGGAGAAGTGCGCAGCTAAACATGGAGTCAGTCACCACCTCCAAGTGTATACTACAACATACAAATATATTGATGAAAACCAAAGAATAGAAACAGAAAGGCGAAGGCATGCATGGACAAAAAGTCAATCATCATCTTCTCATCTAATGGATCCTTTTTGATGGAAAACTGTACTGATTATCACATTCATTGAGGTGTTGGTAAGTAAAGGAGATGTTACACTTCATAAAGTTTAAAACTGTAAAAATGGTCAGCAACTTTTGTGGAAATGACACCAAGGCTTCAATTAATCAAGACTGGTGTTTTGTGTGCCAATCTTGATGAAGGGTCTGCAGGCGTAAGATGCATCAAATTCATGAGGCATGCTTCTGTTTTGCACCATTGCAGGAAATGTACATCAGCCGGGGACTAGATAACATTTCTAATTTTTTGTGGCAGAAATTATGATTAACTTGCCGGACGCACTCAGCCATGCCTCTTCCTTTTTCCAACTGCACTTATTTTTTCAAAGGTTGGCAGAGTTAACCAAGACTTGCACAAAAACACCAAGGACCCAATACTTCAAAACCAGCTATCACCAGTTTCGGGAGCATGGTGGGATCAGATGCTGCTGATTCATAAAGAGGTGCCTGCCTGCGTGCACCTCGCCACAAATATTACTCCAGTACCTGACTGGAGTAAGGTTTCTGAAATAGGGAACGCCACAGCTCATCATGAATTATTGCCCAACATCTGCCCATTTGTGGCGGAGCTGTGAGAGACTGACATGAAAACGCCAAAAGTCGCTTATATACGAAAAAAGGTTATTTCAGCTCACCCATTAGAAGTTGATTTGCTGTGGTGGTATCATCCGAGCACGGAAATGACATCTCTGCCAGGACGTAGAAAATGTAAGAAGAAAAATGTAGGAATCCAGCTCCAGGATGTAAAATATCAAAAAATTATTTATTCAAACATTTAAAAAAAACTTCAGTACTGAAGACTAAGAACACAGCAGTTGTTCGAAACGCGTTCAGTCATCCATGGCTGCTCCCTAACTATTTTGCTGGTCATTTGTAAGCCCTTGTTCCAATTTTAAAATGTTTTGAATAAAGAATTTTTTGATATTTTACATCCTGGAGCTGGATTCCTACATTTTTCTTCTGCAATTCTGCACCAAAATTTTGCAACTTTTCAAAACAATTTTTCCAGAATTCTTTGAGTCAAGGCCTAAAAATCATAACATTTTCGCACAACTATAAAGTCTCCAGAACCAGTATTCTGGGAGAACTGGTTGATGAATCGGGATTAGTCGTGAGCGAACGTGCTTGGATAAGATGTTATCTGAGCATGTTCGAAGGTTAAAGGTTACCCGAGTATCTTGGGCGTGCTCCGATAATATGTTCGAGTCCCGGCGGCTGCATGTTTTGCTGTTAGACACATGCGGTGATTGCCTGTTTGTTAGGCATTTTTAGCAGCCGCAGGGACTAGTACATATTATCCAAGCATGCCCAAGATATCCGGATAATACCCGAGCATGCTGAATAACACCTTATCAGAGCACGTTCGCTCATCACTACCCATGGGAATTGGTTCTGGTGACAATAGGAGCTTTAGCACAAAAAATGTTACTAATCTTGTCCACAACCTCTAACCAATGACCTAATTCATTGTGTGTTGGATAACACATTACAGATCCCCTGGTTTGTCAAATGAGTAAATGGAATATTTTGTTTTGCATACAAATATGTTGAAAATAAATATCCTCTTAAAAACAGTGAAAATGTCCTTATCCTAACTCCTTATGTAACCTGAAATGTGATCATAAAAGTCATAAAACAAAATGTCCTGCAATATTTATGAAAATATAAAAAAAATAATACTTTGCTTGTCCTTAAAAATGAACTCTCTCTGAGTCAATGTGGAACATTCTGCTTCTACCCTTGGCACCAGGTATTTTTGGAATCATTCTATTACTTCTTTCCTTTTCCATTGCTTTAGTTACAATCATTGGCTTCGTGTCTCCTTACACATTGTACTCGGTAACTTCACAAAATAAATGCCTCCGCACAGAATCCTGGTATAAATGAACCTGAATTTTCAGCGGTTTTCCCACTTTAAAAAGTAATGGTCGTTTCCTGCAGATCTGCTCCATTCACATGCATTGTAAGACTGCAAATTGTTTGTGGTCTGTGGCCCCGTAGGGCTGCATTGGAATTGTAGACACAAAGCAAAAGCAGATTTTTTTTTTCAAGACTCTTTGCAAAGTTGCTTCATTTTCCATTTTAGACATTTTGGAAAAACAAAAAAGCATTCAAAACATCGGAGGAGTTTGTGGTTTACATTTTTGCTGAGAGTTTAATTGTAACATGTCAATTCATCAATTGCTTAATTCAGTTACGGTATTCCTTTTATTTTAGATATTTTGTTTTTTTATGTATACTTTTTCTGGTTTAGCATAAGTCAGTAGGTTTACCCGCAGTCCAATGTAAAACTACGGATAATACATTCTAAATGTCAGCCTTAAAGGGAACCTGTCACCCCCAAAATTGATGGTGAGGTAAGCTCGCTGTCATCAGGGGCTTATCTACAGCATTCTGTAATGCTTTAGATAAGCCTCCGATGTTACCTGAAAGAGGAGAATAAAGAGGTTAGATTATACTCACCCAAGGGCGGTCCTGCTCCGATGTGTGTCTCAGGTCCGGAACAGCGCCTCCCATCTTCATTCCATGACGTGCTCTTCTGGTCTTCACGCTGCGGAAACGTCAGAGAGGCCCGGCGCTTGCGCACTGCAGTATTTTGCTCTGCCCTCAACAGGACAAAGTACGCCTGCGCCGGAGCCACGGCGTGAAGACAAGAAGAGGACGTCATGGAATGAAGATGGGAGGTGCCGGAGCGGACCTGAGACAGCCATTTGACCGGACCGCAGCTGGAGGCCACCGGATGCCCTCATGGCTACCACCTTGGTACTCCTGTGAAGTTCAGACATCGTATAGTGCTGTAGTCTCTGTCCTTCACACCCCTGCAATGTCCAATGCTATAGGAAATCTGTGAGCAGCACACAAATGACTGTCCGAACCAGACACAGATTTTCAGTGTAACATCTGGTTGCCTCATCTATCAGTTCATAGCGCCGAGTCCTTGCGATGAAATGTCACGTGATTATATAAAACTGTAGCAATAAGAGTCAAGTCTTGTGTTTATACCACGTAGT